>NC_090256.1:14635454-14705454 GCF_037325665.1 Littorina saxatilis | reverse complement strand
ATATGTTTGGATTAAAAACACGCTCAGAAAGTTAAAACAAAGAGAGGTACAGAAAAGCGTGCTATCCTTCTTAGCGCAACTACTACCCCGCTCTTCTTGTCAATTTCACTGCCTTTGCCATGAGCGGTGGACTGACGATGCTACGAGTATACGGTCTTGCTGAAAAATGGCATTGCGTTCACTTTCATTCTGTGAGTTCGACAGCTACTTGACTAAATATTGTATTTTCGCCTTACGCGACTTGTTTTTAATTTGTTTTACAGATGGTTGCTGTCCCCGATTCCACCACTTTTGAACTGGGAGCCCCGTTCAGCCTGATCTCTGCAGGTAATCTGCTAAGGGGCAGGATCACTGTGACGGCACCGACTGGAGAAGGTTCGTGTTCATCTTTATGCTTCTCTGTTGGCGATGTTATCTCTCTCATCCAGTCTGCCTCTAACCTTGCTGAATCCGGCGGACTTCGTCTTCCAGATGGGCAGCTTGCAACTCAGGATTTTGAAATTCTACACTACTGGCTTTCTAAGTACTCTGAGATAATACGTTCATTCAAAGCTGTGCAATCCAAAAGCCAAAATCTGCTTGTGAAGTATCACAAGGCGGTTAAAAAATACAACAGGAGACCAACACAGGCGAGCTGCGATGAACTGTTTCAGTTGCTAAACTCAAGCTTCAAATGGACAGAAAATCGTCGGGTCACAGTCACCGAACCCTCAGCAGACCCCTATCAGATGAATGTGGATCCTTCGCGGCCTGCCAGAGCCGAACCATCACAACATAAACAACCTGACGAGAACGAAAACGAAAACGTGACCTTGCGACTTGGAAAAACTATTTTTTCAGCTGACCTGGTTGAAAGCAACAAAACGAAAGAGCTACTGGCGAAAAGATTAGAAAAACAGATCGCGGAAAACGTTGTTCTCAAAGAAAAAGTAAGTAACTTGAACTCCGTAACACACATTACAACAAGAGGCGAAGCCTTCAAGGCTCACGTAAGAAATCGACAAACAGTAACACAAACTGAATCACTCCGTCACACACACACACACACACACACACACACACACACACACACACACACACACACACACACACACACACACACACAGTAAGCATAGGTGACACTGTGCAAGAAAGCGAGACACTAGATCTAGATCTAGCCTACTTAAGCCTGTCCTTAATTGAGCCCGTAGTCGACTACACGAAGCTTCGCAAAGTCTTAATACCAACAAGAAGGGCAAAGCCCATACGACTCACATGCTTGACCTTGACCTTTACATGACCTTGAGGGTCAAGGTCAAATAACTAAACCTAGCAATGACATCATACACTAAGAACAGCTTTACACATTTTTCCTACCAAAATACATGTGACCTTGACCCAAGGTCAAGGTCATCCAAGGTCATGCAACACAAAGCTGTTAATTCAAGACATAGGAAGTACAATGGTGCTTATTGGCTCTTTCTACCATGAGATATGGTCACTTTTAGTGGTTCACTACCTTATTTTGGTCACATTTCATAAGGGTCAAAGTGACCTTGACCTTGATCATATGTGACCAAATGTGTCTCATGATGAAAGCATAACATGTGCCCCACATAATTTTTAAGTTTGAAACAGTTATCTTCCATAGTTCAGGGTCAAGGTCACTTCAAAATAAGTATACAATCCAAATTTGAAGAGCTCCTGTGACCTTGACCTTGAAGCAAGGTAAACCAAACTGGTATCAAAAGATGGGGCTTACTTTGCCCTATATATCATGTATTGAATCTCAAAAACTTCAGAGAAAATGGGAAAAATGTGAAAAATAGCTGTTTTTTAGACAACATTTATGGCCCCTGCGACCTTGACCTTGAAGCAAGGTCAAGATGCTATGTATGTTTTTTGGGGCCTTGTCATCATACACCATCTTGCCAAATTTGGTACTGATAGACTGAATAGTGTCCAAGAAATATCCAAAGTTAAAGTTTCCGTCCGGACGGACGGACGACTCGGGTGAGTACATAGACTCACTTTTGCTTCGGATGTGAGTCAAAAACCCGCAGCTACGGCGTGGTACTTTGACCCCAACATCGCTTCTCAAGTTTTGACATGCGAAGCTTCGCCGTAGCTCGCAACGAAGTTTTTGGTTTTTTTTGTAAGAAGAGTGCTTTTTGATTCAAGATGGACGACGAAATCAGACTCAATACCATAGTGAAGAATGCACTTATCGACTTTGGTCGATATCGACTAACCTCCTACCTGTATTATTTCATACTGCGATGCATTGACATGTCGAATGAAACTCGAAATCCCAGCGCTCACGCCAACTGGTCCCGGCCGTGCTCAGTCAACGAAATAGAATTTGTATTCTTACGTAATTTCCTTTCTGTTTTTACGTCATCGTTTGTTTTGATTCCATTACATGATTACTGAAGAAGGAGTTTTCACTCCGAAATATTTATTTCATTTTGGTGTTTGGGTGTTATTTTTTATTCTTAATCAACGAAATAGAACACATACAATTAACTTACGTCATCATCAAGTACGTAAAGTACAATTTGTGACGTAAAGTACTCAGAAAGAAGCACACCACGCGGTGGTCGAGACTACGTGCATGCGCTTTCTGACTAATAAGATTTGAGACGCCAAGACATGAAAAGATAACTCTCTTTTCTGCCATAGTGCCTTGCAACTAGTCTCGGCCCGCTCAAAATAATGAGCCAAAATGACCGAGACTTTCAGTAATTCCTTCGCGTGACGTCTAACCCTCTTACGCCATAATGTGACGTCTTCAAATGACGAAATGTTAAAGTTTCTACCACAGACATACACACGCACACACGCACACACACGGCACAGACAGACAAAGTTACGATCGCATAGGCTACACTTACGTGTGCCAAAAAGATGCCTTCTCAAGGCAAACACTACCCTTCAGGTGAAAGTCACAAAGTTTAGGACCAGAAAAGATGTCTGCAAAAGTCGTCTGTTGATCGCAAGTTTTTTGAGGAACACGTCGCAATGTCGCAGACAAAACAAAAGCAGCTTCAGACCCGCGTAACCACACTGACCTTGGAGCTTGAAGCGAGTGAGAGGGGTCGGGGCCAAGCTTGAGTCTAAAGTTGGTGAAGAAAAGAGAGCGACTGAGGGTCTCCGGCATGCGAAAATCTGTCACAATAATGTCTGAAAAGCTGAGAGCTATCGAAGCAAGGGACAATTTTGAAACCGACAAAGCTGCATCTACTCTATACTACACCCAGAGCGTTGAGCTCCTTCAAAATGAAGTCCAAGAAGGACACAAGACGCAAGAAGAGCTGCACAAACAAATCGAAGAGATGAAACAACTGGAGTCTACATACAATGGGACATACCGGAAGACTATTGTACTACGACCTGCTGTCAAAGGGTGTCTCTGCAAACACAGTTCGTGACGTTGTAAGGACTGTCCTTTCCCACGTGACGGATATTGACACTGAAGCTGACAATTTCCGCCTTCCCTCCCGAACAACCGCCCAGAGAATGGTGACAGAAGCAGGAGAGCTCGTGAAAATACGTGCGTGCTTTGAACTTGCGAGGAGCAATCGTCCAATCGGTCATCATTCTGATGGAACAACCAAATCGCTTATTCACTGGGGGATGCATGTCCTGAAACTTGAGACTGAGCATGGCAGCAAATCCCTGACCCTGACAGTGTCTCCCGTCAGCTCCGGAAAAGCCTCTGACTGTCTCGAGCAGCTTAAGACCCAGCTCGATGATCTCAAGAGGCTGGCAGACGACCTTGGCTTAGATGCAGACGATGATGCCTTCAGTATATCAAGGATCTCGACCAGAATGTCTGATCGCGCTGCCAACGAACTGCTGGTCACAAAGCTGCTCATAGAGGAAAAGCGTCGACACTGCCAGCAGTCACCTGAGTGGGAGGCACTGAGTGAAGAAGCAAAACAGGTGCGAGAAGAAATATTGGGCTTCACTTGCGCTTCCCATAAGGTTAACAATATGGCATCAGCAATGACTGCAGCATCGTCATCATTGCTGTACGGGAAGCTTGATAGAAGGATGAGTGGGGCAAAGAAACTGGTATATGAGGTAAACAAACTGATTTGCGACAAAGCACGAAAGAAGTACAGTAAAGCCAAAGGACAAGATTTTAAAATGTACTGCCTTGATGAAGACCCGGAATGCTACAAAAAAAAGTGGAGCAGAGCTCTTGAAGCCCATCGTTGGTAATAGGTACATCATCTTCATGATGAATGCAGTGCCAACATTGGTCTCGAAAGATGCCGTGATGGTTTACCTTGAGGCACTGAAGGACGGAAAGGCAACAGCAGGATGGAACCGTCTGGAACACTCTGTGTGGCAGGGGTATCTAGATGAAACGGTGCTTGCCGAACTGTGTGCCTTTGCCCTGATGTTCTTTTTCGTATGTCAGCCACTTCTGTCCAGGGCCAAAGTTGCGAAAAGTCCACTGGAGATGAACTTCTTTTACCTCACAGCGGTCCAGAAGCTGTCGTTTTACGCTGAGCACAGTGAGGCCCTTCTGAGTGAGGACACCAACATGTGGCAAGGCTCCATCAAGGAAACTGAACCCTATCGTCCCTACATGCAGGATGTTCAACAAATGGCAAAAGATAGACAAGGGCAGGTAAGTTATCATAATGCTGATTGTTAATATCTCCTGTATGCAACATGAGTTGCACTGTAATTATGATAGTTCTCTCTCTCTCTCTCTCTCTCTCTCTCTCTCTCTCTCTCTCTCTCTCTTTCTCTCTCTCTCTCTCTCTCTCTCTCTCTCTCTCTCTCTCTCTCTCTCTCTCTCTCTCTCTCTCATTAGGTGTGTATATATCTCTCTGTTTTTCTCTCTTCAGTAGTTTACTAAACACCATGATCATTAATAGTATTTTGCAACAGACAAATAACAATCGTTGCTTGTCTCTCTTTAGGTGACCCGAATCCTGTCTTCAATGGCGACCGCGGGGCGAGACAAGCTGCAGTCACATGCCTCTGAGCACTTGCTAGGGGGTCTCTACAGCCTGCCCTCTACTTCTGCCATCAGCGCTGGGAACCTGCTTGGGTCTGCTACCAACGACACAGTGGAGAGTGGCTTTGGTCAGCTCGACCGACAGCAGACCATGAACCCGAGCAGGAATCCCCTCAACACCAGCGCCATCGCTGCGAAACGCGACAAGCCCGTGCACTTCGTTTGTCAACAGGACCAAGAAACCATGGCCCTCATGGTTTCAACCGCAATTAAGTCTGGGCTTAGGGCACGAAAGGAAGCTGGTACCAGGGTCCAACAACTGCAAAAGGTGTGGGCTGGAGACCTCGCAGACAGAAACTTGCGTAAACAAAAAAGGCAAGCCTACAGACAAAAACGGAAGCAGACAGCTGATGATATTGCGAAGCAGATTTTCTCTGGTGGTCTTGTGAGGGATGCTGACACCATTCAGAGGCTGAAATCAGCTGACCCAGCAGCTCCATATGTGGAGCCGCCTCCAACAGCTCGGCGTTCAAGCAGCAGGTGTTGACGGTATAAAAGCCATCTCATCTATGCGCGTGGAGGCTAAGAAGTTGCTGCTTGCACAACTTATTTCCCAGAATCCAGCACTGCTCATTCCTCTTCGGGTGTCTGAGCCTCATATCCACGTGCCATGCCTGGACGAAGAAGACCTTGAAGTCTCGTCTAGTGAAGAGGAGCTGCATGACATGACATCGATATGAATAACTTCTTGTTCTTGTTCTTGTTCTTATTCTTGGGCGTTCGATATTCATGGCCGTTGTATCGGCAGGGCGGTGGCTGGCATGAAGTCCACACGGGTCTCCAGAGCTTGGTGCCCAGGCTGGTGTCTTCTGACCAGAATAGTGTTGACGTGATGTTTCTAGGTGTGTGCAGGTCTGTAAAATGTGCTCAGGGGTTTGCTCCTCTGAACCGCACTCACATTAGGCTGCGTCACTGAGTGCCAGTCTCTTGGGGTGTTTATTCAGCCCACAGTGACCAGTGAGTAGGCAAAGAATGGTGGTATGGCTCCTTCTGTGGGCTTTAGTTGTTGTTCTTTTGCTTCCATTCAGTTTGACTTCCGTTTCAGAGGGGTCTTGGCTTTAGTGTAAGAAGTGGAGATGTGGAACTTGGGAAGACTTGCGAGCCTGTCTGCACTCTCATTTCGTCAGTGCGAATTTGTTCATCGCTGTTGCTTCTGTGGCTGCAATATGTGGCTTCCAAGTCAAGCGTGTGTCTTGGGTTACTCCAAAAAAAAAGGTGGCGTTTCAACCTGCAGAACCGCTTCGTTCTTCACTTTCAGTGAGAACTTGTGTAACTGTTTTTATATGGTGCCGATCGATCGAATTACCTGTTACATCTCTTTGTTTGTGTGGCTAATGATCTGCAATGTTTTCATATGGTGCTGATCGATCGCATTACCCGATTTTTTTGTTACATCTCGGTTTTGTGTGACTGATGATCTTACATTATTATATGGCGCTGAAGTACTGTATAATTTAGTAATATCTCGATGTCTTTTAGACTATGATCCGCACTGGGTTTTGTAGCACGGAATTACCTGATCTGTTGGTACATCTCATTGAATGTGTAATGTCTGTTTAACGATGGCTTTAATACACAAAGTCACCTGGTGTTCTTCTTTAATCGCGATGTGTTTGCAGAATTCATTTCGGTGCTACAATTTCCGTCTGTTCTGTTTCATCTTCATGCTTGTGTGTTTATTGATGGTATTATTATAATGCTGAATTAATTTCCCGACGATTTTTGACATTTAAAGTGTGACTGATGACTTGAAATGACTTTTATGGCGCTGAGTTGTTTGATGTTCTTAATTGGTTCTCATAACTAATGATCTGACTTAGGTTTCTTTTTGGCGCTAGATACCTGATGTTATATTCAAATGTTTCTTTGTTCTGTTCTGCAATTGTATTTGTTACATTTCATTGATTAGACAATTTCTGTGTTGCTATGACATGTTTCTTTGAAAATCTGTTGTTTGTGTCATTATTGCATTGCAGGGGATTTTGTCATGCTGAATACCTGACCTTAATTGCACCACAGCAAGGATAACAGATATTATGTGTGTGTGTGTGTGTGTGTGTGTGTGTGTGTGTGTGTGTGTGTGTGTGTGTGTGCACATGTGTTACAAAGAGAGAGAGAGAGAGAGAGAGAGAGAGAGAGATAGAGAGAGAGAGAAAGAGAGAGAGAGAGATTCATATAAAAACATAAGGATACATACATACATACATACACACATACATACATGGATATATACACACTTACATACACATAATTTGCTATATAATCGCGGATATACAGGTTAAAGCCATATGTACTCGATGACTATACACGCTAATTGCTTTACCCACAGCTGGAGACATGCTAAATTAAGTTCCCTGCAAGATATTGTGGTCTAGGACCCCTTAAATGTTGAGATATTTGAATTTTTATTTTGATCTAGATCGTCCTATTTATAGATTTGCCAACAGAGGTAGCGTTGACGCAAGGGAAATAACTCCGCGTCTTTGTTGACATCCTCACTTTTTCAGAGGCTAGAACAAGCTGTAATGCATGTATATGGTCCGCGCATGGCGACATATCGTCATTACATGGTCTTATGGTGCGTTTGACATCGATTATGGGCAAACTACACTTTGTAAACACGGGAGCGCGTACATATGCCTTTAAGGAAGAAACGCACACATTTTCAGCCAGGCAGATTAAAATATAACGCATAAGTGCAAACTTGTGCTGTAGTTAGTGTTTTCTTGTTTGGAAGTAACATTATTATCATTTAATGTGTGGAAATATGCTAAAATGTGAGGTTACAAATGTTTTTAAAGATTGACATTGCGGAACATTATTACATTTTATAGTTTATATTTTAAATTTATTATTTTTGAAAATATTGATTTTCTAGCTTTAAGTTGTAAAGTTTTGATTATACGGCATCAAAAGTATGACAGCTAGATTGTACACAAAGAGATCTTCAATTTGATATATCGTATGACATCTTTACCTGTAAAACCACTGAAGATTTGCTTGTTCGCGTTTCTTAGATTTCGTGTGATGACGTCAATATAGCCTCAAATTGCAATCGGCTATAAAACCCTTTTTATTGCATTTATTGGTTCAACTGTGATACATTTGTGGTTGCTGCAATCTGTTTTATAAAATAAAACCGAAAAAGTCATTTCTTTTTGCTTTTTTTAATTTGTCGCCCTGTACATAACTTCCCAGTTGTGAAAAAATCGCATATTTGCCTGACTTTAGAGTCCAATACCTCCAAATGTATAATTCTAACAGGCTTCAAACTTTGCACAGCAATTCTATCAGTACTTTTACATTTCAAACCTGAACTATAAGAACATTGCTTAATTTTGAAGCTTTTTACAGCACTCTAAAACTGGCCTTCTGTGGTCTGTTCACGCTTACTGTCAGTGGGCCTCCCTAGCATGTTGCCATGTAACCTCTACGTCTGTGTGTGTGTCTGTGTGTCTTTCTCCACTTAACAGCTTATCGCTGGGAAACTACTATGCGCAGTTCGTTCAAAAGTTAATACACTAACTTGATAATAGGTCCGATTGATCGTATTAAAACTTCATAATGTTACCTGGGACCTAAATGCGAAATAAACCACAAAAACGACGAGGAGTTCACACCGGCGGGGCAACACGCAGCCATTGACCTGATAGAACAGCCGAACGCGTCACACAAAAATACGTCATGACAAAGTTACACGCAAAGCGAAAGAGACTTTGACGTCATTTACTTTTGTTCGGAATTTTCCGTCTGTTCCTAGCTTGTCAGTGAAGACCTGACGCACGGACCTACATTCCAGGGGCGGATCAGTTCATTTTATGGGGGGGGTTTCCAAAAGTATATTGTGAAGATATGGGTGTGAAGGCGCGAAGCGCCGAGCCGACGGCGCAAAGCGCCTAGCTTGCTAGGGGGGTCCGGGGGCATGCCCCCCCGGAAAATTTTGTAAAAAAGGATGCAAAATGGTGCAATCTGGTGCATTTTGAGGATGATCATTACCAGTTTCAGGCAGCAGATTTTGTCACTGATTAATACCCCAAAAAAACACCATTTAAAAAAAAATTTTTTGGCTGGGGGGGGGTTTCCGGAAACCCCTGAAACCCCCCCCTCGTCCGCCCCTGCATTCTACCAGTAGAATGTAATGTAAGTCCGTGCCTGACGTGAGTAAGCTTACCCAAAACGTCTTTGTTCTCTATTCTCATTGCAGCTGTGAAATAATCAGTCTTGTGTCTCGGTCGTGTAGGTACAGAGTTTGCTTCTGCAATCATTGTGTTCGTGTTGATGACGGCTTCATAAGACAAAATAATAAGCGAATCTATCGCGAGGAAGACGTTTATGTACACATCACCGAACCCAACCCATTTTTTGTGAGCATTTTTCTGAAGAATAAACTGCATGTGGTTAATTTCATCCGTTTAATGCTTGTCGAAACAAATCTGATCACAGATGAGGTCGCAGTTTGTAGGTTGAATCTATGAATCGGCCAGAGATAGATCTGCATTTCTGGTCAGAAACCAACATTCACACCACAGACGGGGTGTTGCAGGTAGCTCTGTTTCCTCCTTGGGGATGAAGCTACCACTGGAAGGGATTGTGTTGGAGGTGCGGGTAGAGGGGTAGCCCTCCCGGTGCTCCCCCTTGGACCTCCCTAGTCTAGGACCCTGGGTCTTCGCGAGGTGGCCATTGTGGCGTAATCCCTCCGGACTAGCATAACGTTTCCCTATCCCAAGACCGACCGTGCGTGGTCTATGACTGACCACATCCTCTACGAGGTGACCCTATCAACTAGGCAGCGCAAGCCCCTAGGCGAAACACGGCGGATCTAGAGGAGAGAACCTCGATAAAAAATTTGAGCTGCCATGAAGACGGAGCATGTTGGCTGAGGACAGCGGGCAGACCTTCTGTGCCGACACCCATCTACAGGAGAAAACCAGGCATGCACGCATCAAACCCAACATGGCCATACAAACGGAAACGGACACCACAGACATTCCAAACATTTATATTTATTGAGCGAGCCAGTCTGAAGAGTACTCGGGTCCAGCGCGAGCGTTTTTTATGCATAAAAAGGATGTTCTTTATTTAAGGTTTTCAACCAAAACCCAACATATGCATTATACTTTTTAGATTCAGGAAAAGATAAGGAATACAATACAATTTCTTTTTAATTGGTAAGGGACAAATTTGATTTTAATGACAACTATAATGACTATATGGGTAAACTAATGAATCAATTTCTAAGCTTAGGAGCTGAAATGCAGTGCCATATTCAGGAATTAGCTAAAGAATGTTTGACCAAAGTTGAATCGCGGCCGTAGAATTGCTCAATATACACACATATTTTTTTCCCTTGTAAATAAATAAAAAAAGGCCCCAAATTGAACCAACCAAAACACAGTTTCGAATACATTTTTTGTTTGTTTTAAACAGACGAAAATTCATACGTAAACAAATTTCAGTAACTTGTGCAAGTAGGAGAACTAAGACCTGTCAATATTGTATACTACCGGCACGGTGGCCTAGTGGTAAGGCGTCCGCCCCGTGATCGGGAGGTCGTGGGTTCGAACCCCGGCCGGGTTATACCTAAGACTTTAAAATTGGCAATCTAGTGGCTGCTCCGCCTGGCGTCTGGCATTATGGGGTTAGTGCTAGGACTGGTTGGTCCGGTGTCAGAATAATGTGATTGGGTGAGACATGAAGCCTGTGCTGCGACTTCCATCTTGTGTGTGGCGCACGTTATATGTCAAAGCAGCACCGCCCTCGGATATGGCCCTTCGTGGTCGGCTGGGCGTTAAAGCAAACAAACAAAAAATATTGTATACTGATCAAGTAGTGCAGGTTGTTCTGTACGTGCGGCTAGTTTTGCCATTTCTACACTTTTGATGTTGAAAGTTAGGATTTGGTCGGATCGATTTTGAAAGTACATGTACCCTCATTTTGAGAGACTGTCGCACGACACCTGCCCCCACTGAGTGACTGACTGTCTTCACTCTGAAAAATGTAAATAGCTTTAAGCACGGAATGTTATTTTCAAAATAAAAATCCTTGAATTATATAAAATACGTGTATATAAACTGTTGCTTGAGAGCAAAGAGTTGTACGATGTTACTTTTCCCTCCTGGCTTCGTATTCTTGGTAAAATGTACGACTTTGACGCTATCAGCCTCAAAGAGCCCCGAAGTGGTCCGTTTGTCTGTTCAGTTACCACAGTTTCAGCACTTAATGTCGTTTCTTTTTTCATTACAATGCAACAACATGTATATTTATACTAGATCGAGAACGTGTATTATGATAGTATATACAATGGCAAAGTTATTGATCTTTGACCGAACACTTTTTGTCTTCGAGCAGAAATGTGCCAGTCACGTGACTTTGTTATTCCTCCGCCATCTTGTTATAGCTGCACTTCCTGTAGAAAGAAGTCGAAGGATCCAAACGAAGTTTATTCGACATTTTGAAAATATTATCCACGTCTATGGCTTGATGGTGCAGCCACATACCCCTCTGAATTGGTCACATTCGTGGCAGACCAGGTGAGTTCAATTTTTGATGTCAATTTGTGTAATCTGACCCAAATATCGCTGCCACAGTTACCTGTCCTCGTCGTACAACTGTCAGTGACAGTGTCACAGCGGAGTATCCCAGGTGTAAATTATTGTTTGTGTTCCTTTGCAACTTCCATACTTATACTAATAGGCATGCACTACACTACGGGCGTTCAGATGTTTTGTAGCGAATCGGTGGACACGCAAATTAAGCAGCGCCAGCAATCAGCGAAACAAATTCATCGAGCGATGTGACTCAGTCAGACAAGCTGATTATCGCCCCTTGGTCGGATGTGTGTGTGTGTGTGTGTGTGTATGTGTACAGTGTGTGTGTGTGTGTGTGTGCGAAGTGAGAGAGAGAGGGATAGAGAGAGAAAGGGTGGTACTAGTAGTTGTGACACTAACAAAATAGTACACTCAAAGCTATTCAACCCGCATCATGAAGTTGCATCACAAGCTTATTTATCAATAATATCATCTTACAAGCTATTAACGATCCTCATGGTCTCTCTCGATGCCTGCTTGTAATCGGTTGCAATTTGATTTTGATCTCCAAAATACAAAGTGAATGCGTGAACAGGGTTCGGTCTGGGAGAAAGACAATGGGACATTCGTCCCCCTCAACCGCATTCCAATGGCGTGAAAGTTGCAAAATAGTGCAATGTGGTCACTGTGGTGCTGTCTGAGCATTTGCCATTTGCCAATGTTCCACTTTAGTAGTTGTTACCGTGGTGTGTGTGTGTGTTTATGTTTGTGTGTGTATGTGTTGATGTTAATTGTTATTGACAAGACTACATTTAAGTATTTTTAACATGAAGCACGTCCAGATGGATTAGCAGCTGTATGATGTATCGGCATATATATATATGGGAATTCAAAAATCGGCATGCTTTCTCCGCAGGGCCAAAACAGGCCATACTGTCTGCCTCATTCTTCTTGTACCTTGTTTTAGGTTTCAGCTCCCTTCGCGAGTCTAAAGTGTTCTTATGGTCGCTGCTTGTCAGATGCCTGTAAATATGCTGGTTCGAAAATTGTCACAATCTTTAGCCAGTACGTTGGATTTTTGAGGTTTTGACATTCCTCAAAAAACATAAGTCCCTTATCGTATCGAAGCCAAGTAACCCTTCAGTCAATATTTTGGAACGTTCGTTTTGTTGAAGGATTTTTACCCGAATCATTAGCAGCGAAAGCACATTGTTTGCCGCTTTCCCCATCTGTTGTTTCAATGTCAGCTGAGGTTGACGGGCGAGGTAGTTGAAATGAAATCCTTGCATTGTGAATTTCCCTTGCACTTCTTGAGATTAAAGGCACAGTAAGCCTCCCGTAAACCATCACAGATACTGTCAGGCTCTTACACACAGTACAAACACCCTTTCATTTAAACACTCACCGCTTTTGAACATCTTAGGTGCCCTCCGTAAAGAGCGAGCAATTTCAAGGAATTTATTTTTGCGTGGTTTATCTTACCCCTGAGCCATCGCAAACCCGTGTGATCCAGTTTCCTTTTTGACTCACATGCGAAGCAAAAGTGAGTCTATGTACTCACCCGAGTCGTCCGTCCGTCCGTCCGTCCGGACGTCCGTCCGTCCGTCCGTCCGGACGTCCGTCCGGAAAACTTTAACGTTGGATATTTCTTGGACACTATTCAGTCTATCAGTACCAAATTTGGCAAGATGGTGTATGATGACAAGGCCCCAAAAAACATACATAGCATCTTGACCTTGCTTCAAGGTCAAGGTCGCAGGGGCCATAAATGTTGTCTAAAAAACAGCTATTTTTCACATTTTTCCCATTTTCTCTGAAGTTTTTGAGATTGAATACCTCACCTATATATGATATATAGGGCAAAGTAAGTCCCATCTTTTGATACCAGTTTGGTTTACCTTGCTTCAAGGTCAAGGTCACAGGAGCTCTTCAAAGTTGGATTATACATATTTTGAAGTGACCTTGACCCTGAACTATGGAAGATAACTGTTTCAAACTTAAAAATTATGTGGGGCACATGTTATGCTTTCATCATAAGACACATTTGGTCACATATGATCAAGGTCAAGGTCACTTTGACCCTTATGAAATGTGACCAAAATAAGGTAGTGAACCACTAAAAGTGACCATATCTCATGGTAGAAAGAGCCAATAAGCACCATTGTACTTCCTATGTCTTGAATTAACAGCTTTGTGTTGGATGACCTTGACCTTGGTCACATGTATTTTGGTAGGAAAAATGTGTAAAGCAGTTCTTAGTGTATGATGTCATTGCTAGGTTTAGTTATTTGAGTCATGTAAAGGTCGAGGTCAAGCATGTGAGTCGTATGGGCTTTGCCCTTCTTGTTTCACAATGTAGTCGTCAGTTTGTGATTTCAATGCGACTCGCTGTAAGCTTATCTGCAATAGCACGTTATTGTGTACCTCTGAATCTAAACGCAACAAACGGCTGCGATTCACACGAACTAGAGCTGTGGTAGTTGACTGTTCAGAGGAACGGGCGCTAGGCACAACCGTCGTCTGCTACGAGAAAGACGGTTTGCATGACACGTTTCTGGGCTTTTCTTTGTTCAAACTTTTAAAACTTCGAATTGTACTGATCTTGTCTTGATGAAAAAAGAATTCTTTTATGATTTAATAATGTTTGTGTAACAAGCTGTCAATTTATCATCTAGCTTTTAAAAGTTAGTTCTAGCGCCAAAACGAGGTGTCTGATTTGCCGCTCAGACGGTCCACGAAAATAAATTCGTCAAAAATTGCTCGCTCTTTACGTAGGGCACCTACGCTGTTCTCAAGCGGTGAGTGTTTAAACGAAAGGGTGTTTGTAATGTGTGTAAAAGTCTGACCGTATCTGTGATGGTTTACGGGAGGCTTACTGTGCCTTTAAACTTTTTGATAATGGTGTCTTAGTTCATTTTAGATGCAATCTGGGTATACTCAGAACAACCCAAAAGCAGTGAGTACCTAATTCCAGACTACCTACGAATGATTGACTCTGTCTTCTTATCCACAGACAGTCCACCATTTCTCAATGCATCAAGTTTTACAGAGTTCCTTCCCTTCCTTCACAAACTCTTATTTTTGGCTCACATAAGTCACAAGTGACTGGTAGTGGTACATTCTTTCTGATGTGTTTGCATTTGTTCATTCGTTTGTGCTGGTGACGGCATGATGTGAGAAAGTCAAACGTTGACGATATTTCACTATTAAATAAACTACATGATTTACATGGTTTTGATTATTTAAATTGAAAGTCCTGAGAATTGTAATCTAGCAAAGGTGTATATGGAATGAATTTGTTCGATTCGTGATCCTTGTAAGTCTTGGCTATTGTCTTTTAAAAGAAAAGAGCAAATTTGACAGTTTTTCTTTTCCATTTGAGAGGAAAATGTAATAAAAGTGTTGGTATTTCAAGGAATTTGGTTTTTCCCTATTGCTTCTGGTTCCATATAATATATAAGCTAGCTCTGTCTGTTTCTGTCTCTTTATTTCGCTATCTGTCTTTTTGGTTCTCTGTCTGTCAGCCTACCTACCTGTGCACCCTTGCTTATAGATGTGCATGTCTATGTGTGCGCCTTCATGTCTATCTGTAATCTCTCCGTGTCATTGCTTATCTTTCTCCCTGTGTCTTTCAAAGTTTCATTCATTATGGTATACACTAGTATAATAAAGGAATATTTTACTTGGAAGGAACTGAAAAACAAAACATTGTTGAGAGATTAAGGAGAAAACAATCAAGACAACAATAAAGAAAGGTACCATTAGACATACATTGTGCTAAGATAAGCGATGGGACAATAAAGTAATGGAAATGGAAATGGAAATGGAACTATTGTACCAAGATGAGTTACACTATTGTACCAAGATGAGTCACACTATTGTACCAAGATGAGTCACACTATTGTACCAAGATGAGTTACACTATTGTACCAAGATGAGTCACACTATTGTACCAAGATGAGTCACACTATTGTACCAAGATGAGTCACACTATTGTACCAAGATGAGTCACACTATTGTACCAAGATGAGTCACACTATTGTACCAAGATGAGTCACACTATTGTACCAAGATGAGTTACACTATTGTACCAAGATGAGTCACACTATTGTACCAAGATGAGTCACACTATTGTACCAAGATGAGTCACACTATTGTACCAAGATGAGTCACACTATTGTACCAAGATGAGTCACACTATTGTACCAAGATGAGTCACAATATTGTAACCAAGATGAGTCACACTATTGTACCAAGATGAGTCACACTATTGTACCAAGATGAGTCACGCTATTGTACCAAGATGAGTCACACTATTGTACCAAGATGAGTCACACTAGTGTACCAAGATGAGTCACAATATTGTAACCAAGATGAGTCACAATATTGTACCAAGATGAGTCACACTATTGTACCAAGATGAGTCACAATATTGTACCAAGATGAGTCACAATATTGTACCAAGATGAGTCACAATATTGTACCAAGATGAGTCACACTTTTGTACCAAGATGAGTCACACTATTGTACCAAGATGAGTCACACTATTGTACCAAGATGAGCCACACTATTTTACCAAGATGAGTCTTGCAAGAGGGGTCCTTGTCTGGGATAAAGACACAGTTTGCGCCTGGTACAGGGTCTCCTAAGCTGCAAGATGTTCATTCTTGCCCACAAATCTGGTGGAGTACATCGATGGCTTACATCCAAAAGGAGAATATTTTTGTAGTCTTTATGAACTTATCACTAGGAAAGGGTTTGCCTTTGCTGCAGAAAGTAACTCAGTTCCATAGGAACAGAGAGGTGATAATTTCTGTGAGGTACCTCCACTGTGATGCTGGGGTGAAGTTGTAACTAAGTTAAGGCACTACTGTATGACAAAGCCAAAAGGGAGCATCACTACAAACTAATGATAACACATTGTTCATGTTTGAGTTCTCTTTGTGGTAGCATGTAGCTGTGCGAGTATACTAGTATTATTAGTAGGGCCTGGAATAGTTTTAAATCATAACCAGCTATTTGCTTGGCTTTTTGTTTTGTTTTTCTTTCACTGAATGTTGTCCACAGGCAAATATTTGACTTTGATTGTGCTATCTTTTTCTTTGTGAGTAAAGATTTCTGTTGTTTTTTCCTTAACATTGTTTGTCTTACCAGCAGTCAATTTTTTCTTACATTTTAACTTATGACAGTTGACAGTCTATAGTCATGCATTCTTCAAAGTGGAGTAATCTGACAAAATTGATACACACAACTTTTTCCTTCTCACTTTATAGATGCCCTGTAAAAGTAAATGAAGAAAAAATCATTCAGAACAGACACAGAGACACACACATGACACAGGCACATAGGAAAACAAGTAAAGTAAGTTGCATGCCAGGCGAGCTATTGAAGGAAGTAGGGGTTTAAGATGGGCCTTCTTTTGATAATACAGTGTACAATTTTGTATCAAATTTTATTACAGAAGCTTTTTTTGTTCAGAACTTTTTTGTGGTGGCACTACTGTACTACAGGAGTGGGTGAAAAACACTCAAAAGGCACAGGGAGGAATGGGCTGATAAATATTAGCAGCATCGTTAGTCCAGGCTTTTCTTGGAAGAGGCTTCGTTTCTAGATGGCAAAACAGCGTAACAAGGTTTATCAGAAAGAAATACCAGTGTTATAAGTTTCATGGTAGTAATTTACTGGACGGAGAATTAAGGTTGGTCATGTCATCAAGAACAAACAAGTCGCGTAAGGCGAAATTACTACATTTACTATTTAGTGAAGCTGTGGAACTCACAGAATGAAACTGAACGCACTGCATTTTTTCACAATGACCGAAGTCCGCCGCTTGTGCAAAACGGAGTGAAACTGACGAGCCTGTTCAGCGCGGTAGTGGTTTCGCTGTGCTGCATAGCACGCTTTTCTGTACCTCTCTTCGTTTTAACTTTCTGAGCGTGTTTTTAATCCAAACATCTATATATATATACGACTTGTGTCTGTGTGTCTGTGTGTTTGTGTATTTGTGTATTCGCCATGCACGGCCAAAGTTCTCGATGGATCTGCTTCAAATTTGGTGGGCTTATTCAGAGAGACCCCGGACACAACCTCATCGATGAGATATTTCAACACGTGCTCTCAGCGCGCAGCGCTGAACCGATTTTGGTTCCACCTCAGCTATTTTGGTTCCACCTCAGCTACCCGGGCCCCCATACCGACACACCATAGCCGCTACACCACATCACAACGCCAAAGTTCTCGGTGGATCTTTTTCAAATTTGGACACCGTATTCAGCTACACCCCGGACACAATATTATCGATGAGATATTTCAACACGTGCTCTCAGCGCGCAGCGCTGAACTGATTTGGGTTTTTGTGTTCATTTCACCATTATAAGTAACTCTTCCTTATCTTCTCCAGTGTTTGGCGTTTATCTCCCTTCCTTCGTGTGGCTTTCCCGTTCAGTTGTAAGTTACTATTACTATTTTTAGAATGTCACTGCGCTGTCCACTGCGCTGTCCACAACGCTTCCCTTGCACCCGTAAGTTGTTCTTACTGTCAAAGTGAAAAGGTCGAATCAATTTATAGCCACGCGAAAAATACACTCTCACCTATCTCTATATATTTATAGATACAGATATGCATATATATATACGGCTTCTCTGTGTGTGTGTGTGTTTGTGTGTGTGTGTGGGCAAAAACCTGTGTATTGTAGAGTTCTGTTTGTGATGTGGTCTAGCGGCTTTTGTCTGTCTGTATGTTCTGGCATGTGAGAAGCCACAGCAGATAATATAGGGCTAAGAAATAAGCTCTAAAATTCTCAATCCCGTTTGACAGGACTTCGCCTTCAAAGGTGATTGTGGTGAACCGCCACGCTGTCTGTCTCTGTCTCGCGCCGTTCACCCCAAATTCCCGTTTCTGAGGTTCTATTGTTAGAATGTCACTTCGCTGTCCAGAACGCTTCCCTTGCACCCGTAAGTTGTTCTTACTGTCAAAGTGAAAAGGTCGAATCAATTTATAGCCACGCGAAAAATACACTCTCACCTATCTCTATATATTTATAGATATAGATATACATATTTATATATACGGCTTCTCTGTGTGTGTGTTTGTGTGTGTGTGTGTGGGCAAAAACCTGTGGATTGTAGAGTTCTGTTTGTGATGGGGTCTAGCGGCTTTTGTCTGTCTGTATGTTCTGGCATTTGAGAAGCCACAACAGATAATATAGGGCTAAGAAATAAGCTCTAAAATTCTCAATCCTGTTTGACAGGACTTCGCCTGCAGAGGTGATTGTGATGAACCGCCACGCTGTCTGTCTCTGTCTCGCGATTCACCCCGGCGAAGCCGGGTATTCCTCTAGTATATCTATATGTTTTTGGAATCAGGAACCGACAAGGAATAAGATGAAATTGTTTTTAAATCGATTTCGGAAATTTAATTTTGATCATAGTTTTTATATTTTTAATTTTATCTCCCACAATTCCGAGAGGAATGGGTCACGTGAGATAGAACGCGGGAATACGTCACTGAACGAATGGTTTCCGTCCTGTGAAGACGTTTTGGTGCACTGTCTCTCTTGCTTTGCTTTCATTTTCCTCTAACCTTTCTCTGTACAAGTTTTAGTTGTAGGTTAGTTGAAGTATGTAAAATTTCATAAAGATCGGTCCAGTAGTTTACTCTGAATCGCTCTACACACACACACACACCACGACCCTCGTCTCGATTCCCCCTCTATGTCAAAACATTTAGTCAAAACTTGATTAAATGTAAAAAAGGCAAGATGTACTGAGAAGTTGGCACGGGGACATAAACATGTAGAAGGAGAGGTGGGGCCGGAAGAGACAGCGCATTTACAGATGTCTTGAAAGTGCAACGTGACATTCTGTCGAGCAAGCGGGCGGACGGCAGATTCCTACTGTGGAAATGTCAACACAGAAAGCCTTGAGCAGCAATCACGGCTGTCGTCCAGCCTTTGCTGGGGGGGGTCATCTGTCCTTGTGGTCTGCACTGGCACCGCTCCATCCCGCCTTAGTGACCAGTGATGGCTATCCTTTGGCCTGTGTCTTCATGCCTCTCAGCCTCAGTGACTTGTCGGGTCTGTCCTTTAGCCTGTATTCTTACCTCTCTGTGACTAGCCACTAGTCATGACTGTCCTGTGTCTTCCGACCTCTCTGTGACTAGCCACTAGTCATGGCTGTCCTGTGTCTTCCTACTTCTCTGTGACTAGCCACTAGTCATGACTGTCCTGTGTCTTCCGACCCCTGTGACTAGCCACTAGTCATGACTGTCCTGTGTCTTCCTACTTCTCTGTGACTAGCCACTAGTCATGGCTGGCCTGTGTCTTCCTACCTCATGTGACTCGCCACTAGCCATGACTGTCCTGTGTCTTCCTACCTCATGTGACTCGCCACTAGTCATGGCTGGCCTGTGTCTTCCTACCTCTCTGTGACTAGCCACTAGTCATGGCTGGCCTGTGTCTTCCTACCTCTCTGTGACTAGCCACTAGTCATGGCTGGCCTGTGTCTTCCTACCTCTCTGTGACTCGCCACTAGTCATGGCTGGCCTGTGTCTTCCTACTTCTCTGTGACTAGCCACTAGTCATGACTGTCCTGTGTCTTCCTACTTCTCTGTGACTAGCCACTAGTCATGGCTGGCCTGTGTCTTCCTACCTCTCTGTGACTAGCCACTAGTCATGACTGTCCTGTGTCTTCCTACTGCCTCCCGCGGGTTAGGGGGAGTTCCATATTGGTTGGGACGAGAAAGAATTTACCCGATGCTCCCCAGAATGTCGTAAGAGGCGACTAACGGATTCTGTTTCTCCTTTTACCCTTGTTAAGTGTTTCTTGTATAGAATATAATCAGTGTTTGTAAAGATTTTAGTCAAGCAGTATGTAAGAAATGTTAAGTCTTTTGTACTGGAAACTTGCATTCTCCCAGTAAGGTAATATATTGTACTACGTTGCAAGCCCCTGGAGCAAATTTTTGATTAGTGCTTTTGTGAACAAGAAACAATTGACAAGTGGCTCTATTCCCTCCCTTGAACGGTTGAAAACGACGTTAAACACCAAATAAAGGAAAAGTCTTCCTACTTCTCTGTGACTAGCCACTACCGTCATGGCTGGCCTGTCTCTTCCTACCTCTCTCAGTCTCTGTCAGTGATGTGTCGTGTCTGTCCTGTGCGCTGTATTCTTACACCTCTTTGGCTAGTCATGGCTGTCGTTTCCGTTTTACCTTGTTGTCTCCCTACCTCTTTGTGACTAGTGATGTCTGACGTTTGGTCTGTGGCTTCTGAACCCTCAGTGGCTAGTCGTGACTTTTGTGTTGGTTTGATGTTTGTCTTCCTATAGCTGCCACTGACAGCTGCTGATCACGTTTGTCAGGCCGACAGCAAGGATGCCGTTAGGTCAGACAATCAGTAGAATGGTAAAGATCAAGCACATCATGTCAGGTGGCGTGGCCATTTGCTCACTGCAGGGGACGTAGAATTTGCAGAAGTGAGACTGAGTGAACGCTTATTATCGGTATGTTCTTATGTGCATCAACGATATCATTGCAGACCCGAACGCACTATACATTGTAGCGTGCACGAGAATGTATGTTTCTCCTGCGGATGTGTAAAAATTCCTCACTGTAGCGCTGAGGCTAAACCAGTGAACTCCCTGCCTGGACTCCCTGTCGACAAAGCGATTTGCACGTGCTCAGAACATATTGCATTCTCAGAAAGTTAGCGTGGATAATGAGGCGTATAAACCTATGTAGGATTGGAAGAGGAGAGAATGGTGTATGTACACTGTGGTTTAGAAGGGCGAGGGAATGATGTACACTTACACTAGTTCGGTTCAGAAGGGCGAGGGATGGAGTGTGTGGAGAGGAGCCTGCATGCATTATAGTTATGTTCTTCTGTTTTAACTTTATTTTCCCCTTCAGGGTTACGTGAGACGGAATTGCCCCCCTCTCTCTCTCTCTCTCTCTTTCTCTCTCTCTGTCTCTCTGTGTGTCTGTTTCACTGTCTTGTTGATGTTGCCAAGATGTTGGCAGGTAGTCTCATCTCGACCAAACGTGTCTTATGCCTGGCTCGAGTCGCTGCCAGTGTAAAAAACATGACAGTTACACCTTGTTACCTACCTTTCTTTGCTTACTTCACCTGGGAAGTGCGTTTTCGGCTCAGTTCTTTTTGCTACCTCTCAGTTTCTTTGATGTAGTTTTTCGGTCGTCGGTAGCATGGATGAACGACCAGGAAATTCACGCTTGGCGCTGCCCCGTGTTCTGTGACTGGAAGCGGACAGGCGTGTGCGCATTGTAGAGCCCTATGGGCGAGCACTACGCGCGGATGGCTGTGTTTACAGGGAGCGTGTAAGTGTGGACGGACCTTACTACCTAATGTGCCAGCAAATGGCTGACCTGAGACAGCACTTCACCGAGTTTGCGGGGAGCCGGCTGAGTAGGGAGGGTCTGTAGCCCCCAGCATCTCCTACCTGGTCAAGACGGTTTGCTGCTAAGCGCCCCAGTCCCGCACAAGTCTTTGATGTGTGTACTGGGGAAACAGGCGCACATGGGCGGTGCGTCCCTCTGTGGGAAAACAAGCAGTTAGCTGCCGCGTCTGGCTGCCCGCCGCCCCTCCTCACCTGGCGCGACTGACATCACATAGCATCCTCTTGCCTTTTCCCCAGGTGTCTGCGCGAACTTTTCTCTTTTGGTACTCTTCATATAAATATTCATTCTTGTGTGTGTGCCACGTACAACCAGGGATTTTTAGCTGTGGTGCCGACGACTTCAGACTTGCTGTGTGCCACAGTGTGGCCGATTGTTCGTCTAAGTGAAGTACACCTGTCGTGAGTAAACGTCGTGTGTTGATGCTTGAACGTTCGGACATCACTGGTTTGGAGTGCATAGGGAACCATGTTCGTGTGTGTTAACACTGACATGAAGCGGGTGTTTCCAAACAGTTTGGTTCACTGAGTTATTGTTTAGGTGCTAATTTTTCTTCTTTGGTGAAAGGTCATGGCTCGGGCAGAAAAGGAATGCTGAACTTTGACATCGTTTAAAAGATCGGAGTGTTTGAATTTTTTTTCTTTTTTTGGATTATGCTTCTGTAAACCGTCAGGCACGATGAAGAAGTTCTTGGAAAGAATGACAGGTAATGACTTTGTTAATAACTCTCTCTCTCTCTCTCTCTCTCTCTCTCTCTCTGTGTAAAGGTGCACTCTCTCTCTCTCTCTCTCTCTCTCTCTCTCTCTCTCTCTCTCTCTCTCTCTCTCTCTCTCTCTCTCTCTCTCTCTCTCTCTCTCTCTCTCTCTCTTTCCAAGCGATACAACGTGCGATTAGCTGTATGTGAATCCAACGAATCGATCTAGTTCTCTCCGCGATGACGTCAGAACGTGTATGTCAAGATGTACAAGAGTGTGGTGACGGAGCTGGAGGATTACACACTACGCTGTCTGTGTCGGTGAAAATTGGAATCCCCTGCTGTGATAAGATTGTACCTGGGCTGATCAGTATCACAATTACCTCTTGACATGTGATGTTGTCAACAGTTCGGATCCGGACGGTGCAAACTCAAAAACATACGTGACATTTCGCGGTGCTAAAAAAAACAAACACACGATTGTGGTTAACCGGTTTGAATGTTACGTAAAGTTTATGTACTTCGACCCCCAACCACCCTTGCTAAGGGACCGGCACGGTTGGCCTAGTGGTAAGGCGTCCGCCCAGTGATCGGGAGGTCGTGAGTTCAAACCCCGGCCGGGTCATACCTAAGACTTTAAAATTGGCAATCTAGTGGCTGCTCCGCCTGGCGTCTGGCATTATGGGGTTAGTGCTAGCTAGGAATGGTTGGTCCCGTGTCAGAATAATTATAATGTGACTGGGTGAGACATGAAGCCTGTGTATCCTTGGCACAAAGGGTCAAAAATCCAAAAAAATAATCCCTTGAAAAAAATGCCTTATTTTTGAAAATATGCCCATATTTTTGAAAATATGCCCATATTTTTAAAAATAAGCCCTTATTTCTAAAATAAGGCCTTATTTTCCACGATTAAGGCCTTAAATCTTTAAGCCTTTAAAAAAAATGGGCATAAAAAATAAGCCCTTATTGAAAGTAAGGCCTTATCAGAAATAAGGCCTTATTTCTGTAAGGCCTTAATAAAAATAAGGGCATAAAAAATAAGGGCTTAGAAAAATAAGGCCTTATTTTTTTGACCAATCATGAAGCTGAATAGAAGTCGGCTGCGCCACACATGCGCAGAGATCTCATAACAAACATGGCGAATGGGTTCAGTGATCGTGATGAACTTTTGAGAAGAATTTGTGCTGAAATTGGAAATTGCGAGACAATTGGGGTTTCCGATGAGGTGTGGGTGCGCTCAAAGTAAGCATTGTTTACATGAAATGACTGTTTGATTTATATCAGTGTAACATTTTGAGCACTTTCGAATGTCCGGATGCGCAGTAGTGATGCGCAGAAAAATAAGGGCATATTTTTCTAAGGGGTTATTTTTTTAAGGTCATAACAGAAATAAGGCCTTATTTCAGTAGGGCCTTAACAGAAATAAGGCCTTATTTCATTATGCCCTTATTTTCTTATGGCTCTAAATATTTAAGGCCTTATTTTTAGAATAAGGCCTTAATTATAGACAAGAGGCGAAGCCTTCAAGGCTCACGTAAGAAATCGACAAACAGTAACACAAACTCAATCACTCCGTCACACATACACACACACAGTAAGCATAGGTGAAAAGGTGCAAGAGTGCGAGACACTAGATCTAGATCTGTCTGTCTGTAGCCTACTTACGGGGACACGACGGCCAGATCGACACTGCGCTTTCGACAGCGCTTCCTCGCGCAGACACTGGAAACACGCTGTGCAGATTAACCTGTAGGAAATCTCCTTTGGTATCTTCTTTATCTATTTTTCTGGAGCTACGAAACCGATCAATGTGAAATCATGAGTCGTCTTCTCCGAATCGGCGAACTGCAGCTCGGTGATAACTGTATCTATACCACAATCCTTCACGCGATCTGACCTAACCTTGACCCCTGACCTGGTCCACATACCACACACGACACAAACCAGTCAGCTGTTTTTACCCCCCCCCCCCCCCCCAAAAAAAAAAAAAAAACCACCACCCGTTTTCTTTGGATACACACTTTAACTACATACGTGCCGACGAAATGTTGATCATTGCTTCAATACTTTGAAGCTGTTGCTTGAATAATAACCAGGTAAAATTAGTATTTCGGTGTTCAGTCAAATGTTAAAGTTTCTACCACAGACATACATACATACGCACGCACGCACGCACGCACTCACGCACAGACAGACAAAAGTTAGCATCGCATAGGCTACACTTACGTGAGCCAAAAATAAGGCCTTATTTTAGAAATAAGGCCTTATAGAAATAAGGGCTTATTTTCAAAAATATGTGCATATTTTCAAAAATAAGGCCTTATTTTTTTAAGGGCTTATTTTTCGGATTTTTGACCCTTTGTGCCAAGGATACCTGTGCTGCGACTTCTGTCTTGTGTGTGGCGCACGTTATGTCAAAGCAGCACCGCCCTGATATGGCCCTTCGTGGTGGGCTGGGCGTTAAGCAAACAAACAAACAAAAAATCCCGAGCCTGACTTAACCCTGAGCCCACCCCCTCAAATAATAATGTAGTGCGGGCGTGCGTGCATGAGTGTGTGTGTGTGTGTGTGTGTGTGTGTGTGTGTGCATGAGTGTGTGTGTGTGTGTGTGTGTGTTAAATTGTATGTTGTTAGTCTTAAACTGTCTTGATGTTGTTGCTTTTGCATGTATTTTGCTTGTCAAATTTTTCTCCGTCGTTTTCCCTTCTACAGTTCCCCGTATCGTTCGCCAAACCAAATTAATATCATATTGCTTTTAAGAGCACGTCTATAAGCTTTGCTTGTTGTGCTCCATTTATTAATTGATTGTATGCGGCTTTGTTGTATGTAATTTTGCTGAATAAAATTGTGTAAACCAAATAATAATAAGGGGACGGAAAAAGCTGACAGCTGAGGGGAGAGGATGTTAACCGTAAAAGACACAGTCCTTCTTGTGATAATAGTTCGATTCACCATCTCAGATCTTGTCAGGCTTTTACATAGAATATGACCATCCCTCCACCTGCACACATACAACAAATCAACATCCTTGGTTCTCTCTGTGCAGAGTGACATTTGGTTGATGAATCTGTTTCACACAGTTAGGAAATCAGTCCGTACAAAATTCCCACACTGCACACACAGCACCGAAGTTGTGGATATTGTTTATACGTGTCCGGGTGGAAGGATGTTCTTATCCCACGTAAATAGCCTGGCCAGTTCTGAGATGGTGAGACGAACTGTCATCCCGAGAAGGACATTGTCTTAATGGTTGACCTTGGCGCCAAAGACCGGCCACGTACTTAGTCCAATATACGTCAAAATCATAACCATCAGCACAGACATGACAATCATAACTACCATCATTTCTTGTCACCTGCCAGCCATACACCACAGCCATCACAACATACGTACGTACAAAACACCATTTCGTGTCACCTGCCAGGCTTACACCACAGCCAGCACCACATACGCACGTACAAAACATCATTTCAGTTTTGAGATTGTGAGCCGAACTTTTGGCCCGTGAAGGACTGTGCCTTTTACTGTTATATTACGCAAGAACCATTGAAACACTGACGTCGTTGAAGTTGTGCGGGCATCACAAGCATTTCAAGAAAATTAGCCACATGCTGTCGTAGCTTATCTGATGATTAGCGGTTATTCTATCTCTGAAGGCAACAAGCAAGCGATTTGGATGAGTGGCCCTGTGGTTAGCAACGTACATACCGCAAAGTGGTCTTTGTCCAGAGCAATAACGATTGCAATCAATGTCTGAGTTTAGGGCAGCTTAGCCTTACCTGCTATTAATACATGTGTACGTTAACGTGCGGTGTCCGGGATGTAAAACTGTGCAAACAAGTTGAAACAACTTTCGCCTTGATGGAAGTGTCCATAAATGCGGGCACCTGTAATCAGTGTCATTTGGACTGGCTGCTACCTGTTGTCATTTGGACTGGCTGCTACCTGTTGTCATTTGGACTGGCTGCTACCTGTTGTCATTTGGACTGGCTGCTACCTGTTGTCATTGGCTTTGTTTCTTCTTGGTGGCCAAACACATTATTGCGACAACGTTCGAACCCCAACTTCAAACATTCATTCCCGGTAACTAGTCCGTCTCTGATTGCTGAAATACAGCTATTCACTGCAGTACTGGACATACGGCACTGACTGACTTCAACCTATTAGGAAGCACGGTGCATCCAAACACCACACAGCACACTGGAAACACTTCATTATACGCCAAATATACCAAACATCAGTCCCTACACTACACTGCAAAAAACGACCACTGAGTACGCCAATCGTACCAAGCAATATAGAGCACACTCAAAACACTACAGACCACATATACTGAACACCATACTCATATTGCACACACAAAACACTACAGACCACATATACTGAACACCATACTCATATTGCACACTCAAAACACTACAGACCACATATACTGAACACCATACTCATATTGCACACTCAAAACACTACAGACCACATATACTGAACACCATACTCATATTGCACACTCAAAACACTACAGACCACATATACTGAACACCATACTCATGTTGCACACACAAAACGCCACATAGGAATCACCATACCGCATCGCACAGGAAACGCCGAACACCGCCAAAGCAAACATCATAGGTCAGCAGCACCAAAGCTTGTGGTGTTCGTTCTCTCACTACAGACTCCGAGCGGCACTGGCAGGGTTGGAGAGTCAGGAGGTCAGAGAGCGAGAGACGAGTACATTGTGAAGATCCCCGTGGACCTCACCCTACTACTCCTCTTCCCTGTACCTCCTTCCACACACAGACCACAGTGCGAGGTCTGACTGACACGTCACATCAATCTACCAGCGCTGCCGCCACGATTCATCTTGTCATGATATTTAGATTTCTAGAACATAAGCGTTTACACACACACACACACACTCACACACACACACACACACACACAAAACCAACAACAATTTTTAATTTTTTTTTTTTTTGGGGGGGGGGGGGGGGATTGGTTTTGAACCAAAAAACAAAGATTCGTCAGAATCACATATGCAGAGATACACCAATAAAGTCTATAAACTGAGCTAGATATATAAAGACAAAAAATAGAAATTCCGGCTTTTAAGTATTAACCAGTATTGTAACAAAAGTCCTATAAAAGAGGCTTTGAGCGCTGTGACACAACGGCCCTATGACACAGAGACCCTGTGACACAACGGCCCTATGACACAGCGACCCTGTCACGCAACGGCCCTATGACACAGAGACCCTGTGACACAACGGCCCTGTGACACACCGGCCCTGTGACACACAGACCATACAGTGGGCCTGTGACACAACGGCCCTCTGACACAACGGCCCTGTGACACATAGAACCGCTCCCGATGGAGGTTGAGGGCTGGCTGGGTGTAGCGATGTTTTATCGATTGCGGTGGCCGTGTCTTATCGGCCCCAATGTGCACGGCGCGCCACAGGTTGTCTACCAGCCACGCTCCTCCGCCCATCTTGGACACCCGGCCAGTACTGAAACTGGCCTTGGCACGGAACGATCCAAGGGGGGGCAATCTCAGTCATCTCAAAGAGGGAAATCCAAACGCAATCCGCTTTGTTCGATTTTATGGGCTTGGACGATAGAGAAAAATAAGAAAAGCAAAAGCTGGAGTCAGTCTGGACGAAATTGCTATCAAGAACGCAGAATTGATTTTTTCTGAGGTTTTTTTTTTAGCCGTAAGCGCCATGTTTATCGGTCTCCAACCGGCCTCAAAAGACAAAGGAAAACTGACGGTGCTGGGTAATTGAAATCAAATAATGAACACTGACAGCATGCACAGCCGTAACCAACACCTTTTGCTCACAAGACATGTCAAATAAAGTGAAAAATAGCAACGACTTACCATTGTGCACTCCCGTGTCGAGCTAAAACTTAAGTTGCGGCACAATTTCGCTTCTCGCACATCTGGCTTGTTGACATGCATCAACGAAGGGGCCTCACTCTGGAAGAGTTTCCTGCTCCGATACACATGGCGCTTACGGCTTAAAAAAAAACCCAGGAAAAATCAATTCTGCGTTCTTGATAGCAATTTCGTCCAGACTGACTCCAGCTTTTGCTTTTCTTATTTTTCTCTATCGTCCAAGCCCATAAAATCGAACAAAGCGGATTGCGTTTGGATTTCCCTCTTTGAGATGACTGAGATTGCCCCCCTTGGATCGTTCCGTGCCAAGGCCAGTTTCAGTACTGGCCGGGTGTCCAAGATGTCCTCCGCCTTCTTTGCTTTCTTCCTTTTTCCTTCTTTTTACATTTAGTCAAGTTTTGACTAAATGTTTTAACATAGAGGGGGAATCGAGACGAGGGTCATGGTGTATGTGTGTGTGTGTGTGTGTGTGTGTGTGTGTGTGTGTGTGTTTGTGTGTGTGTGTGTGTGTAGAGCGATTCAGAGTAAACTACTGGACCGATCTTTATGACATTTTACATGATAGTTCCTGGGTATGATATCCCCAGACGTTTTTTTCCACTTTTTGGATAAATGTCTTTGATAACGTCATATCCGGTTTTTTGACTCACATGCGAAGCAAAAGTGAGTCTATGTACTCACCCGAGTCGTCCGTCCGTCCGTCCGTCCGTCCGTCCGGACGTCCGTCCGTCCGTCCGGAAAACTTTAACGTTGGATATTTCTTGGACACTATTCAGTCTATCAGTACCAAATTTGGCAAGATGGTGTATGATGACAAGGCCCCAAAAAACATACATAGCATCTTGACCTTGCTTCAAGGTCAAGGTCGCAGGGGCCATAAATGTTGCCTAAAAAACAGCTATTTTTCACATTTTTCACATTTTCTCTGAAGTTTTTGAGATTGAATACCTCACCTACATATGATATATAGGGCAAAGTAAGCCCCATCTTTTGATACCAGTTTGGTTTACCTTGCTTCAAGGTCAAGGTCACAGGAGCTCTTCAAAGTTGGATTGTATACATATTTTGAAGTGACCTTGACCCTGAACTATGGAAGATAACTGTTTCAAACTTAAACATTATGTGGGGCACATGTTATGCTTTCATCATGAGACACATTTGGTCACATATGATCAAGGTCAAGGTCACTTTGACCCTTATGAAATGTGACCAAAATAAGGTAGTGAACCACTAAAAGTGACCATATCTCATGGTAGAAAGAGCCAATGTACCATTGTACTTCCTATGTCTTGAATTAACAGCTTTGTGTTGCATGACCTTGGATGACCTTGACCTTGGGTCAAGGTCACATGTATTTTGGTAGGAAAAATGTGTAAAGCAGTTCTTAGTGTATGATGTCATTGCTAGGTTTAGTTACCCTAAAGGTCGAGGTCAAGCATGTGAGTCGTATGGGCTTTGCCCTTCTTGTTGTAAAAGTTGAGGCGGCACTGTCACACCCTCATTGTTTAATCAAATTGATTGAAATTTTGGTCAAGCAATCTTCGACAAAGGCCGGACTTTGGTATTGCATTTCAGCTTGGAGGCTTAAAAATTAATTAATGACTTTGGTCATTAAGAATCTGAAAATTGTAATTAACATTATTTTTTTTATAAAATAATCCAAAATTACGTTCATCTTATTCTTCATCATTTCTGATTCCAAAAACATATAAATATGTTATATTCGGATTAAAACCAAGCTCTGAAAATTAAAAATATAAAAATTATGATTAAAATAAAATGTCCGAAATCGATTTAAAAACAATTTCATCTTATTCCTTGTCGGTTCCTGATTCCAAACACATATAGATATATGTTTGGATTAAAAATACGCTCAGAAAGTTAAAACGAAGAGAGGTACAGAAAAGCGTGCTATGCAGCACAGCGCAACCACCACCGCGCTAAACAGGCTCGTTAATTTCACTGCCTTTTGCACGAGCGGCGGACTACGGTCATTGTGAAAAAATGCAGTGCGTTCAGTTTCATTCTGTGAGTTCCACAGCTTGACTAAATGTAGTAATTTCGCCTTACGCGACTTGTTTGTTTCTTAGTACGCGGGACAACCGAATTTTTTTGTTTTCCAAAGAAGTTTGTGAAAAAGTGGACGTCACATACCGCTTCACACTGCAGTTAAACTTCGATCACGTATCAGTCATTCAGCGATGCCACCTTGATTATAAGTTGATAAAGTTATGTTTTCATGCAATATCAAAGAACTTAGGGTTTTCTTGTGTTACTCTTTAATACAGAGAGGATTATGAAGATAAATGTTATACTTATTTATTTACGAGGATTTATATCGCGCACGTATCTCACCACACAAGGCGACTCAAGGCGCATGTTACCTATTAATGCCGTGTGAGATGGAATTTTTTACACAATATATCACGCATTCACATCGGCCAGTAGATCGACTGCCTTTAGGCGCTGCATCCACCTTTCACGGCCTATTATTCCAGGTCACACGGGTATTTTGGTGGACATTTTTATCTACGCCTATACAATTTTGCCAGGAAAGACCCTTTTGTCAATCGTGGGATCTTTAACGTGCACACCCCAATGTAGTGTACACGAAGGGACCTCGGTTTTTCGTCTCATCCGAAAGACTAGCACTTGAACCCACCACCTAGGTTAGGAAAGGGGGGAGAAAATAGCGGCCTGACCCAGGGTCGAACACGCAACCTCTCGATTCCGAGCGCAAGTGCGTTACCACTCGGCCACCCAGTCCCTATACTCGGCAACAAGACAAGACAGCCGAATGCTAGCCGTTCCCTTTCCCCCTCGTCCTGAAAAAAACCTGTGCGAGGACAAATTGGACGACCTAAATAGTACATGTAGTTGCTTTTCGTTGTTGCGACGTTTGATTTGTGAGGCCGGAATGTGTGTGGTAAATACTTTGCCCTGGATAGTTTTGTTCTGACAGAAACGTTTAGTCTGATTCAGCGTGCGAGTGTTTCAGTCGCATTGTTCTCTTCAATTGGGGATGGCCAACACTCATTGAGAAAACACTCCTCGGCGCGTTTCACTGCGAGTAGGCGCCCCGTTGTCTTCTTCATCTTTTCCTTTAGTTTATCACTACGGACTTCGGCATTCCTACGTTCTACCTGGATCATAGCAGGGACTTTCGTTACATTCGCCAGAAGCCAGTTTCGGTGGGACTGTGTCCCAGTGAATGTGAGACCGGGAATTGTGAATACGCGGTTAACTTAAAGGGTGCTGTGTACCACTATACAGTTGCGAATGTGGATTAGGACTTACTGGATGGAAGATATAATTCTATGTGATCCTGCCTTAAAAAGGCGCTGGAGGAGATAATCTGTCGGAGCTATCCAACACACACAGACACACACACGCACGCACACACGGACGCACACATACTGTGACACACACACACACACACACACACACAAACCAAGACAGTGTTATTGGCTGTGACTCGCCCATGTGGCGGGTGCGATTGGGGAGCCAGGTCCGACCCCCATGTAGATCGATTGTGGATGGGAGGTGTGTGACTTGGGGCTGGATTGTATCTCTTTTCTATTCAGTCCCCTGGCACTGTGGCGGCAGCGCTGGTAGATTGATGTGACGTGTCTGTTCAGTCAGTCAGGCCTCGCACTGTGGTCTGTGTGTGGAAGGAGGGACAGGGAAGAGGAGTAGTAGGGTGAGGTCCACGGGGATCTTCACAATGTACTCGTCTCTCGCTCTCTGACCTCCTGACTCTCCAACCCTGCCCGTGCTGCTCGGAGTCTGTAGTGAGAGAACGAACACCACAAGCTTTGGTGCTGCTGACCTGTGATGTTTGCTTTGGCGGTGTTCGGCGTTTCCTGTGCGATGCGGTATGGTGATTCCTATGTGGCGTTTTGTGTGTGCAATATGAGTATGGTGTTCAGTATATATATGTGGTCTGTAGTGTTTTGAGTGTGCAATATGAGTATGGTGTTCAGTATATATATGTGGTCTGTAGTGTTTTGAGTGTGCAATATGAGTATGGTGTTCAGTATATATATGTGGTCTGTAGTGTTTTGAGTGTGCAATATGAGTATGGTGTTCAGTATATATATGTGGTCTGTAGTGTTTTGAGTGTGCAATATGAGTATGGTGTTCAGTATATATATGTGGTCTGTAGTGTTTTGAGTGTGCTCTATATTGCTTGGTACGATTGGCGTACTCAGTGGTCGTTTTTTGCAGTGTAGTGTAAGGACTGATGTTTGGTATATTTGGCGTATAATGAAGTGTTTCCAGTGTGCTGTGTGGTGTTTGGATGCACCGTGCTTCCTAATAGGTTGAAGTCAGTCAGTGCCGTATGTCCAGTACTGCAGTGAATAGATGAGCTGTATTTTAGCAATCGGAGAACCCCCCGCGGGTTTGGGGGAAGAATTTACCCGATGCTCCCCAGCATGTCGTAAGAGACGACTAACGGATTCTGTTTCTCCTTTTACCCTTGTTAAGTGTTTCTTGTATAGAATATAGTCAATGTTTGTAAAGATTTTAGTCAAGCAGTATGAAAGAAATGTTAAGTCCTTTGTACTGGAAACTTGCATTCTCCCAGTAAGGTAATATATTGTACTACGTTGCAAGCCCCTTGATTAGTGCTTTTGTGAACAAGAAACAATTAACAAGTGGCTCTATCCCATCTCCCCCCCTTTCCCCGATATAACCTTCGTGGTTGAAAACGACGTTAAACACCAAATAAAGAAAGAAAAGTAAAGCAATCGGAGACGGACTAGTTACGCGAAGAAAAGAGTGAGTGAGACAGCCTCGCCTTTGGAGTGGAGTGCCTCAGATTTTGAGACGGTGAGAAGCAAGGTGCGTGTTGCCCGTGCTGCCCACGGACCCTGCTGTCACGCGTTGTTGTGATTAGTGCTGATCTGACTGCGTGAGACGGGGGCATTGGGTCAGCTGGTCTGCCTTGACTGAGGGGGAGCTCGCTTGCTTCGTGCACAGATTTGGCTAATGTCATAATTATTATCTTGTTATTTTTACCATTCCATTGGTTGCACTTTCTACGGGTCTTGATTTCAGTGAAACGCTCCCATTTTCCGGTGCAGGCTCATTTTGTGTGAAAGGGCAGTATTGTTTGAGTACTTACACCAGTTGATTGGCTGACACTTCCTGGCGCGGTGTGGGCGTGTGTCGCCGGTCTCCCCGCTAGCTGGTGCTGTCGTGCTCACCACCCTCCGCAAGTTGTCGTGACACTGCGCCACGCGCTCCATCACAGAGAGAAGGGGGGGGGGGGGGGGGGGATGCTTGGGTCTAGCCGTGGTGTCAAGTGGAGCAGGCACGCAGTGATTGAGTGAACGGGAATTCCTGGCATACTACATACAGCCAGTCTGGCCATCACTGCAAGATCTCAAAAGCAGGGGGGGGGGGGGGGGGGGTCGTCAGTGTTTGGACAGAGAAGGGTGACACTGACCAAAAGTCTAGGACAGTTGGGATGTGGTGGGGGAAGGAGTGGACAAGCCCTGACACTGACCACAAGTGTAGGGGGGGGGGTGGACCGTGGTGGAGGGGGTGGACAAATACGGACACTGACCAGTCGTCTAGGACAGAGCTGCCTCCCTCATCGTTGTCACCAGTTGCAGGGCTGTTTGTGTTTAACACTGTCAGCGGGTTGTGTGTGCGCGTGTGTGTGTGGACACACTGTTGTGGCCCCGAGGGGTCAGTGATGGTCTATTGATCGGAACTTGGGAGGTTAAGGCTGCTCTCGTCGGGCGCTCACATGATCTCCCTTTCTTTTCGTCGTCAGCTGCTTTCTCCTCTACAGGCCGCATCGATCACGTATCGTGACTTGACTCATCTCGATTGATCGTCTCGACTCATCTCGATTGATCGTCTCGACTCATCTCGATTGATCGCGTGCTGCTGATTGACATAGCCATTCCGTGGAAAGGAGTCAAGGGTTGAACGTGAGTGCGTCAGAGACTGTCGAGGACACACCAGTCTGTGCGTGCGTTGGGATTGTACTGATGGCCAGTGATGAGAGTGAGTGAGGCTGTTTAGTGTTGGCAGGGAGTCTGGCTGGCACTGTCCATAATGATGATAGAGACGTCCCGTCTGCTAAACAGTTCACGAGGAGTAGGTGGAGTAAAATCCCACCTGCTGCCGTGATAAAGTGTAAAGCAACGAGAGAAGAAAGAACTGTTTTTGTTTCTCTTTTGCTGTGATTATTTTTTTTCGTTTGGTGTGAGCGCATCAGAAATGGCAGATGTCAAACTTGGCATCTTTGCTGCCTTGTCAGTGGCGGACAAAAGGGCATAGGACTACACGCGTGGCATTTCCTGCACTGCAGCTTCAGCATCTGATATCAAGCATCACAACAAGAGACGGGATGTTCCCTTCATCGTCTGAATTGAGACTGTGAGAGAATCGTGCGGTGTAAGCTGACTTGCTCCGCCGCCTGAGTACGGAGAAGAAAGATCGTTACTGTTTATAGCACTCTGGCCGGCACCCTTGTGTGCTGTGTGAATTACTTGCGAATTGCTGTGTGCTTTGCAGATAACTAGTGAACGGTTTTAAGTATTGATCACTGTCCAACTGAAGGTTGCTGTATGGATTACTGGCGAATTGCTGTGTGCTTTGCGGATTACTGGTGAACTGTTTTATGTATGGATTACTGGCCAGCTGAAGACTAGTGTGCTGTGTGGATTACTGGTGAACTGGTTTAGCTGTGTGGATTACTGGTGAACTGTTTTATGTATGGATTGCTGGCCAGCTGAAGACTAGTGTGCTGTGTGGATTACTGGTGAACTGGTTTAGCTGTGTGGATTACTGGTGAACTGTTTAATGTATGCATTGCTGGCCAGCTGAAGACTAGTGTGCTGTGTGGATTACTGGTGAACTGGTTTAGCTGTGTGGATTACTGGTGAACTGTTTTATGTGTGGATCACTGACCAGCTGAAGAGTGACTAGTGTGCTGTGTGGATTACTGGTGAACTGGTTTAGCTGTGTGGATTACTGGTGAACTGTTTTAGGTATGGATCACTGACCAGCTGAAGACTACGTAGTGTGCTGTGTGGATTACTGGTGAACTGGTTTAGCTGTGTGGTTTACTAGTGAACTGCTCTTTGTGATATGGATTTCTGTGCAGATCACTGGTGAACTATTGTGTGGGTTACCAGCAAATTGTGCGCTGTATGGATTACTGGTGAATGTTTTAATTTATTGTGTGCTGCAAACTGGCAAACTGTTATGTACTGTGTGGATGACTGAGGAATTTACGGACTGCTGTGAAGACACTCATCAGGTTCCCTGCTTGCATCAATGCATGTGTGTGTGTAGAATCATTATCACGGCGTTGGTGCTACAAGAGGAACTTAAACAGAGAAACTGACTGCTGTTATTTTAAAGGCTGCAGAGAAGTGTAGTTGTTTCCTTCGGCATGGACTCCATACTGAAGAATAACGTGTTGGTACTCTTCTGATGGTTATATTTTGTTTTTCACGGAACCATGCACACTGAACAGTATGCACTACAGTGACAAAATGTGCACAGATAGAGACACACACACACACATACATGCAGGAACAATACTGGATGCACACAGACGGACACATTGAAACACACAAACAGACACACACACGCATGCACACACTCACGCATGCACACACTCACGCACGCACATACACACACACACTCTTAGGGAATGATGAGGCAGGGATGATTACAGGGATGGTGAGACAGGGATGATTACAGGGATGATGAGGCAGGGATGATTACAGGGATGGTGAGACAGGGATGATGAGGCAGGGATGATTACAGGGATGGTGAGACAGGGATGATTACAGGGAATGATGAGGCAGGGATGATTACAGGGATGGTGAGACAGGGATGATGAGGCAGGGATGATTACAGGGATGGTGAGACAGGGATGATGAGACAGGGATGATTACAGGGACGGTGAGACAGGGATGATGAGATTGAGATGATTGTCTCCCAGGTATGGATATATATCTGTACCCACTCATATGCCTCTATCTGACCTGGTACGGATATATCCGTACTCACAGTCACTTCAGTCGCTTCCTGTAACGTTGATCGAACGCCTGCATTACATCGTGTTGATACACAGTTACTACAATTCTAAGTGACCTGCTGCAGCACAGCTGGTCTCGTTTTTTACATTTAGTCAAGTTATGACTAAATGTTTTGACATCGAGGGGGGAATCGAGACGAGGGTCGTGGTGTATGTGTGTGTGTGTGTGCGTGTGTGTGTGTGTGTAGAGCGATTCAGACTAAACTACTTGACCAATCTTTATGAAATTTGACATGAGAGTTCCTGGGTATGATATCCCCGGACGTTTTTTTCTTTTTTTTCGATAAATGTCTTTGATGACGTCATATCCCTAATCCGGCTTTTTGTAAAAGTTGAGGCGGCACTGTCACACCCTCATTTTTCAATCAAATTGATTGAAATTTTGGCCAAGCAGTCTTCGACGAAGGCCGGACTTCGGTATTGCATTTCAGCTTGGTGGCTTAAAAATTGATTAATGACTTTGGTCATTAAAAATCTGAAAATTGTAAAAAAAAAAAATTTTTTTATAAAACGATCCAAATTTACGTTAATCTTATTCTTTATCATGTTCTGATTCCAAAAACATATAAATATGTTATATTTGGATGAAAAACAAGCTCTGAAAATAAAAAAATATAAAAAATATGATCAAAATTAAATTTCCGAAATCGATTTAAAAACAATTTCATCTTATTCCTTGTCGGTTCCTGATTCCAAAAACATATAGATATGATATGTTTGGATTAAAAACACGCTCAGAAAGTTAAAACGAAGAGAGCTATGAAGCGTGCTATGAAGCACAGCGCAACCGCTGCCGCGCCAAACAGGCTCGTCACTTTCACTGCCTTTTGCACTAGCGGCGGACTACGTTCAGTTTCATTCTGTGAATTCCACAGCTTGACTAAATGTAGTAATTTCGCCTTACGCGACTTGTTTTTTGTTGTTGTTTTTTTGCTGAAAAAACCTTGGTCAACATAGGTGGGGTAGAAAGTGTAAAAGGATGGTGAGGTAACGATAGTGAGACAGGGATGACATACTACAAGGAAGTGAAGTGTATCACCCTGTCTGATGCACAGCTGTTGGCTAGGCATGGGGAAAACAGACACTATTTGAGTGGCTTTTATGACGTTATTTATCAATTATGTTTATTCTCAATTTTGAATTGTTGATGTGACAGCTGGACTGGGTCACTGCTGTGGTCTGATATCTATTGTATTTGATACTGGTATAGGACAATGTGCACATTAAATCAGCAGTGCACAGTCTCTTTGAATATAATATGTAAGGATATAGGTCAGTGGACTGGGTGGCCGAGTGGTAACGCACTTGCGCTCGGAAACGAGAGGTTGCGAGTTCGACCCTGGGTCAGGGCGTTAGCAATTTTCTCCCCCCTTTCCTAACCTAGGTGGTGGGTTCAAGTGCTAGTCTTTCGGATGAGACGAAAAACCGAGGTCCCTTCGTGTACACTACATTGGGGTGTGCACGTTAAAGATCCCACGATTGACAAAAGGGTCTTTCCTGGCAAAATTGTATAGGCATTGATAAAAATGTCCACCAAAATACCCGTGTGACTTTGAATAATAGGCCGTGAAAAGTAGGATATGCGCCGAAATGGCTGCGATCTGCTGGCCGATGTAAATGCGTGATGTATTGTGTAAAAAAATTCCATCTCACACGGCATAAATAAATCCCTGCGCCTTGAATATGTGCGCGATATAAATTGAATAAAAAAAAATATAAAAAAAATAAATTAAAAAAAATCCCTGCGCTTAGAACTGTACCCACGGAATAAGCGCGATATCAGCCTCATATTGATTGATTGATTGAGTTTGCATTGCTTGAAATGGTTGCTTTTAAGCTAACTTGTCTTTCTGCTGTTTCAGAGCTGCACAGCATGTCCATGAAGCTGGTGTCCAGCGGTAGTTACAATGTCCGTGCCTCAGAAATGGCGCATCTCCAGGACCGACAACCCAAAACAGTCAACTGTGTCGTGCACTTCCTTGATGAGACGGACGCGACCTTTGAAGTCGATGTGAGTTACCTGGGGTTACTTTCTCATCTCAAATTGATATGATATTAATTATGTTGCCGCACAGCCTCTTACTTAATGCTAAGGAGAACTCCTGCTGTCCACGCTAGGTTTGATATGAATGCTGCATGTACACCCACATGGAGGTGGGGAGGTGACTTGAGGTTGGAATTCATCTTTTGGCGCTGCAGTGGAGAGGGAGTTATGTGGAAGCTGCACTGGAATACTGTGGGAGTGACAAGGGGGATATAGTGACAAGGGGAATATAGTGACAAGGGGAATATAGTGACAAGGGAAATATAGTGGGGAATTGGGATTGTATGGGAGCTGCACTGGAATACTGTGGGAGTGACAAGGGGAATATAGTGACGTAGAGGTTACATGCCGAGTCTCAGTGATTATCAAAAATAATGGTCGAAGTTAGCGGATCATGAAAAATGCGAGCTTCAGCGAGCTTTTTCATGACCGCGAACTGAGACCATTATTTTTAATAATCACTGAGACGAGGTATGTAACCTCTTTATTCCTCCTAGTACACAGTTATGTTGTTATTCTACTGTGCCGGTAAAGGCAGATAGTGTGTGTTCTGGTCATGTTTTGGTATCGCTTAGGAAATGTTCTTTCTTCGAATGGGACAAGCAGACGAACTTTTGCACCCGTGTTCCAACGTTAAAAACTGTATGAAGTTCCGTTTTCTGGGGCAAAATAGTGTATGAAACCGCTGTATGTTCTTTAAATTGATGCGATGTGTGCATTTGGTTGCGTGTGATCTGTTTATAAAATGAAATATTGTCAAAAACTAACCGTCGGGTTGCAGTCTCTTGTCCAAGCAACTCAGTTCAGAAAATTTGGAAGGGGAACTACTCTTGTCGTACGAGAGTTACTTGCCTTGGGAGTTTGCGTGCACTCATGAGAGATCTGAAGCGAGTTTCTCTGCACTGATCGTTAGATTTGGATTTAGATAACAACCAAACTCATGGATTCTATATGAAGATTAATGTGTTCGGCAAGCCTGTAGTTGCCAGTTTAAATGCAGTATGTTTGTATTGTTTGGGCTGGAGATGTATATTTCGTACATTGGAGCGTTCGGAACTTTTCAATCGCTAAAGTAGTTCTCTCAAAGTCTAGCTCATCAACCTGTGAGCTATCGAGGATTCAGGCCCGTTGTTGGGTAAGTGATTTTGGTTGGGTAAGTTACCGAAAAATAACTAGCCCTACACCTTTACAGAGAGAAAGAAGCAGAGGGGGGAATAAAAGGGGAATATAGTGACATGGGGAATATAGTGACAAGGGGAATATAGTGACATGGGGAATATAGTGGGGAATTGGGATTGTATGGGAGCTGCACTGGACTACTGTGGGAGTGACTAGGGGAATATAGTGACAAGGGGAATATAGTGACATGAGGAATATAGTAACAAGGGGAATATAGTGGGGAATTGGGATTTTATGGGAGCTGCACTGGAATACTGTGGGAGTGACATGGGGAATATAGTGACAAGGGGAATATAGTGGGGAATTGGGATTTTATGGGAGCTGCACTGGAATACTGTGGGAGTGACATGGGGAATATAGTGACAAGGGGAATATAGTGGAGAATTGGGATTTTATGGGAGCTGCACAAGGGGAATATTGTGTGTGTGTGTGTGTGTGTGTGGGGGGGGGTGTGTAAAAGGAGGTTTTGTGGTAAGTTGTTAAAGGGGAGTATTGGTGGAGTGTTATAGGAGTATTATTGTAAGAGCGATCCAGAAAGGGAAGTGTTGACGGGGAAGTATTGACAGGAACATGTTGAGGGGGGAGTATTGACAGGGAAGTGTTGACGGGGGGAGTATTGACAGGGAAGTGTTAAGGGGGGAGTATTGACAGGGAAGTGTTGACGGGGGGAGTATTGACAGGAACATGTTGAGGGGGGAGTATTGACAGGGAAGTGTTGACGGGGAGTATTGACAGGGAAGTGTTGACGGGGGGAGTATTGACAGGGAAGTGTTGAGGGGGGAGTATTGACAGGGAAGTGTTGACGGGGGGAGTATTGACAGGGAAGTGTTGAGGGGGGAGTATTGACAGGAACATGTTGAGGGGGGAGTATTGACAGGGAAGTTTTGACGGGGGGAGTATTGACAGGGAAGTGTTGACAGGGGGGGGGGGGGGGGGGGGTGCCGACGGAGTGTTGATTGAGTAGTGTTGTGTGCAGAAGCGGCAGAAGGCGCAGCAGCTTCTGGACAAAGTGTTTGAACATCTGGAGCTGGTGGAGAAGGACTACTTTGGCCTGCAGTTCCTCGACATGGCGCCGGGGGAGGATGGATATGTAAGTGTCTTGTCTGTCTGTCTGTCTGTCTGTCTGTCTGTCTGTCTGTCTGTCTGTCTGTGCTGTCTGTCTTCTGTCTGTCTTCTGTCTGTCTCCTTGTCTGCTCTCTGGGTATTTCATGCAGATCCATGACATGGCCCCACGGGAGGATAGACAATAAGACATGTAGATATTCTCCTTCCATTTTCTCTCCTGTCGGTCGTCTGTCCTAGTCACTATGTCTGTCCTAGTCACTATGTCTGTCCTAGTCACTATGTCTGTCCTAGTCACTCATTGTGTCTGACCTGTCCTAGTCACTATGTCTGTCCTAGTCACTATGTCTGTCCTAGTCACTCATTGTGTCTGACCTGTCATAGTCACTGACACTGCGTCACTGAACATTGTTCTTTACGTCTGCCTTTCTGTCTGAGTTGCTTGTCTGTCCCTGTTACTCTTGTCTGCCATAATCACTATGTTGGTGAGCAGTCATTATGTCGGCAAACAGTGTTTGTCAGGTCTACCTTTCAGTCCAAGATTTTCTGTCAACTCATAGTCCACATGACTTGCACTTCCTGCTTTAGTGGGGGATCTACTCCCAACAGAAAAGACACTGTCTTGTCCTTACTTTTTTCTTCCTTTTTTTCCAGCGATGGCTTGATCCCCTTAAAACCATCAAGAAGCAGTGTCGAGGTGAGTGTTTTGTGGTTCCATTTCCAGGTTGAGATTTAAAGTGTGAAAGCATGATCAAAGTACATTAAAATTTAAATCCACAATCTATTGTAAATGTTAAAGTTTTGAATGAAATCTGTCCCTCTGAGTACATGTACTGCCATAATTGTTTATAAACCACAAAGTGGTTTTTAATTTCACTATTCACTTGATGTGAATAATAGATTATGCTTTCACGTAATCTATCACTTCTATAGAATTATTTTCAACATTTTATAAAGATGCGTTCTTTAGGATGGATGTTTCTGCTACTTATACATTGCTAGCAAAACAGCTGTCGGTTTTCTTTGATGCAAAAACCTGTCGTTCAAGAAGACTGCTGTTTTCTGTTTTGCAGGCCCTCCCTATGAATTCTTCTTTCGTGTCAAGTTTTATGTGTCCGACCCCAGCAAACTGGGAGAGGAGTACACAAGGTGGGATTATTTACACAGAGAGAGTGAGTGAGTGAGTGAGTGAGTGTGAGTGAGTGAGTGAGTGAGAGTGAGTGAGAGTGAGTGAGTGAGTGAGTGAGTGAGAGAGTGAGAGAGTGAGAGAGTGAGTGAGTGAGTGAGTGAGTGAGTGAGTGAGTGAGTGAGTGAGTGAGTGAGTGAGTGAGTGAGTGAGTGAGTGAGTGAGTGAGTGAGTGTGTGTGTGTGTGTGTGTGTGTGTGTGTGTGTGTGTGTGTGTGTGTGTGTGTGTGTGTGTGTGTGTGTGTGAGAGAGAGAGAGAGAAGAAAGTGAAAGAGAGAGAGAAAGAGAGAGAGGGGGAGAGATTGATTGATTGATTGATTAAGCTTTATTACAGAAGGATGGAGATTTTAGGCGTTGCCTAGTCTTATAATCTGTCCTTGCTAACTAACATGAACACAAAACAGACATGAAAACATTATAAGAGCAAAAGAGGTTGACAGCAAAAATAATCATACATATGATAAATAAGAGAGAGACAGAGAGAATGCGCGTGTGTGTGTCTGTGTGAGTGTTAGAGAGTGAGTGAAACTGAAAGAGACAGAGAGAGTGAAAGAGAGAGAGAGAGAGAGAGAGAGAGAGAGAGAGAGAGAGAGAGAGAGAGAGAGAGAGAGAGAGAGAGAGAGAGAGAGAGAGAGAGAGAGAGAGAGAGAGAGAGAGAGAGAATGCGCGTCTGTGTGAGTGTGTGTGTGTGAAATGATCAACTAATTTGATCATCTAGTCAAGTGAGTGATGCCAGTGAATGTTTTCAACTGTGATAGGACATGCTGTCGGGGAAACTGGAGTGTTTACTGTGTTTATTTTATCTGAAGTGTGTTTGTGAGCTAACGAGCAGTGTAATGAATGTTGCAGGTATCACTTCTTCCTGCAAGTGCGGCAGGACATGCTATCGGGAAAGCTGGTGTGTTCGGAGGGTCAGGCTGCTGGTCTCGCCAGTTACGCCGTCCAGTGTGAGTTTCTCCCTGCCTGCTTTTTCTCTCGTGAAGGCTGTGGAAAATGAAGGCAGTTTTGTCCATGTTACAGTTACATGTTTGTTTTCGTGAAGGAGACGGAGAAATACAGACGTAGACATATACAGGTAGACAGACAAAGAAGGTCTAAGTAGTCCGACATGGAGATGGAACGCTAGCATTTAATTTATTTTTATTTTACAGTTACATGTTTGTTTTTGTGAAGGAGACAGAGAAATGCGGACGAAGACATACACAGGCAGACGGAGACAAAGATACAGAGAAGCAAAGAAGGTCTTACCAGTCTGACATGGAAATGGAATTCTAGTACGAGTAGAGCTGTCTAACATTTGCACTTACTGTATACCGTATACAGAGATGCAGACAGAGATACAGAGAAGCGAAGAGGGTCTAAGAACTCTGACATGGAGATGGAACACATAAGCATTTAACATATTTAATTACTGTAATAAAAATACCATCACCACAGATATATACAGGTTGAAGATGAAAGCTTTGCTCATTAGTAAGTGTAAAGCTTGTTTGCCCAGGCCAGCTTGCTATTGTCTGTGTTTGTTGCTACAGCGGAGTTGGGGGACTTCAACCCAGAGGAACACAAGGACGGCTACCTGCATGGATTCCTCTTCGTTCCCAACCAGACACGCGACTTCGAGCAGCAAGTGGCCGACAAACATAGGCAGCACAGGTTAGTAACGGAGGCAGCACAGGACACTTCCTGAAGTGTCTATTTTTGCCTGTTCCTGTTTTGGGCTTGTTGAACTTGCTGAGCATTCAGGAGAGCTTTTGTACTTCATTTCTGTCCCTGATAAAAGCCTCAAAGTTTCAGTTTTGTAATGGAGCATACATGTACCAGTTAGCGCCTCTCTTCTGAAAGTTTGAAAGACCTGTCACTTGTTTGGTGAATCATTCAGAATAAAACATTCAGATTGCTACAGTATTTTCGATGGATGTTTTTTGCAAATTGAATCTTTGCAATTGAAAGTCATCAGGATGATCACTTTACAAGTTGAAGAAACCCCATATTGCGACATGAAACATTATTTTAAGGATACTTACAAAGAATGTTTATCCTCAATATGCTTACGGTAATTGTGTATGCTTTTGTCTAAAGATGTGATTTGTGGGAGGTGTGTGTTGAACGTGCTGTGTGGTTGTGTGCCTTTTTCAGGGGCCAGACCCCTGCAGACGCCGAGTACAACTTCCTGGAGCGCGCTAAGCGCCTGGAGATGTACGGGGTAGACCTACACAATGCGCGGGTAAGGGTAAGCATGTCCGTGACACATGCACGCACCAGACTTGATGGCCTGTATTGTGTTCCTGCCTGCCTGCCTGCCAATCTGCCTAGTGCTGTGGCGTGTCTTGTCGCCTTTGTGTCCTGTGGCTAGCAGCCACTGTTGTCTAGCTCTGCGTGGAGACCATGTGCTCTGTGTTTTGCTTACAACCACTCGCTGCTAACTTGGGTAGTGCTAGACTCCTCGGCTCATGTGCACCAGAAAATGACTGACCGGGCTCAGATTGGTTGAAACAACAAACAAACCTCATTTACAACCAATCTGACCCCGTGTCTGGCTCTCAACTGGTCTGTAACTTTCTTGTGCTCATGAGGTCTGGTTCTTTATGTGAAGCGTAGCATGATGCAAGAGTGGAGTGACTGACCATGAAAGTGGTGCTGGACTTTGCTCCTTACAAGAATCGACTTCTGCGTTGCTACACTCAGAGGGTCTGACTTGAATTGAGTAGCGCTAGACTTCTGCGTTGCTACACTCAGAGGGTCTGACTTGAATTGAGTAGCGCTAGACTTCTGCGTTGCTACACTCAGAGGGTCTGACTTGAATTGAGTAGCGCTAGACTTCTTTTTTCTTTGCAAGGACTGACTGTTAACTTGTGTTGTGCTCGGGTCCTGTTCTTTTCATTGACTATGGCATGGTGCTGACTTGATGAGATCACTCAGTGACTGGAGAGAGAGAGACAGAGAGAAACACACAGAGAGTGAGAGAGAGAGAAGAGAGAGTGAGCGAGAGAGTAAGAGAGAAAATAAAGAGAGAGTGTGTGCGTGTGTCTGACAAACAGAAAAAAGCTCATTTTGATGGGGGGGTCAAGGCACTGTATTAGACCTTTCTGTAACTTCTCTGATCCATGTAAATTCTGAAGTTAAAATAAATAGGGTGGGCATTGAGGGAAATCAGAAGGGCACAAGTCTTGGGTGAAATCTGTAAAATTGTTGTGCATTTTGAAAAAAAGAAGAAGTTGTTTTTATATATTTCTTTTCATATTTGATCGCTCCTTTTAATCTGTGTAGTTTGTGTTGTGGTGTGGGTGTGTAAGGTTAAAGCATAATAACATATATTGAGTGTGGTGACGGTGTGTACATGGGTCAAACTCTACAAGTGTGTATCAGAAGTATTGACATGTAACAAGAAAGCCCTAACTTTGTTCTCACTGCCTTTCAAAACATTAACATTTATGGAGCATCTTGTGATTGAAGTATGTGAAAAAAGTGTGGATGGTATTTGAAATTGAATTAATTTTTGGGTGCTGTACATGTACTTCTTTTATCATTGGCTGTTTACTTTGTCGCTATGTTTTGCTTACCGTTGTACTTAATACCAGGATTATGGATTAGTCCGTGTGCCCTTTATTTTAGAAACCTCTCTGTAAATGCTTTTTTTTGTTGATAATTGTAAGTGTAACAAGAGTTTTTGTGTGTGGGTTTTTTAACGGAGAAATGTGTAGGATAAAGAAGTATTGAAAGACATGCAGAAAGTGAAGTGAGTGAAGGCCTATAAGATGGGAACATCATTTGCAAGTCATGCAGGTCATAATGGAAAGTACACCAGATGTTCCGTTCCCTAAGGAGTTTTCCTTAACACTTTCTACCCCACCTATGTTGACCAAGTTTTTTTTTAGCCGAGACCAGCTGTGCTGCAGCAGGTCACTCAGAATTGCAGAAACTGTGTAGTAGCTGTGTATCAACAGGCTGGAATGCAGGCATTAGATGGATGTTACAGGAAGCGACTGAAGCTAACAGTCCGAGCGGATATATCCGTAGCTGGTCAGATAGAGCCATATGAGTGGGTACGGATATATCCGTACCTGGGAGACAATGAGTTAAAAGGGGGTGGGGGCATAATGGAAAGAGTGTAAAATATGAGTGTAATAAAACATGAAAGGGATTTTGTTTTATTAAATTTTCCTTGCTCTTTTTGTGCAGGATCAAAGCAGTATAGAGATCCAGCTCGGCGTCACATCAGCGGGTCTGGTTGTCTTTCAGAATAACGTCAAAATCAACACATTTTCATGGTAACAACAGTGTTTTATTTTTTATGTTTACACTGTCATATTAATTTTGTCATTTTTTGGTGTGTTTTCATTTTCATGTTCAATTGGCACGAGTTCTGACCAATGTGGAAAAAACAATCATTGGCTAAGGTACCAACCAACTAATACTATTTTCTTTTGACATTGTCACGGGAAACAAATTATTTATCTTAAATTTTATATATATCAGCAAGAAACAGTGGGGAGGGGGGGGGGGAGGGACACAACTTCTGGAACAAAATATCCTGATAATTTGCATATCTTTCATTCCCTAGAAAGGATGTGAAGTAGATCCTGGCACCAGTGAAATCTCGGTGACCAGGTCAGGTAAAGCAGAAAACAGGGGGGATTTGTTATCTCAAATATATAACCTCAGTCAGGGTTCAAAAATCACTTGGCAGTTTGTATGCCTAATTTTGATGGCACAAATGTACGTACTCAGCAATCTTTTTTTTTCCAGGGCCAAAATTGTAAAGATATCATTCAAAAGGAAGCAGTTCTTCATTCAACTGAGAAGAGAGGTGGTAAGATCTGTCTTTTTGGTGTGTGTGTGTGTACATGTGTGTGTGTGTGTGTGTGTGTGAGTGAGAGAGAGAGAGAGAGAGAGAGAGAGAGAGAGAGAGAGAGAGAGAGAGAGAGAGAGAGAGAGAGAGAGAGAGAGAGAGAGAGAGAGAGAGGAGAGGTTGGATTTCTCTGACTCACCGGGGTCTATGTGGTCAACCAAACCTTAATATTTTGAAATATATCATTACTGAAGCTGGATAGAACTTCAAATACTGTGTTTTGCAGGATTTGAAATTGAGGGTCAGTTTTGACCACTGTGGTTCAAATTTGGAGATTCATACTTGGGAAAATCAGAATGATTTTCTGAGGTGTAACTACAGATTTTAACACATATTGTCATGTTATTGTCTGGTTGACCTCAATTACCAGTGAAATAAGTCTGGTTGGCCTCAATTAACTGTGAAATAAGTCTGGCTGGCCTCAATTAACTGTGACATAGGTGTGGCTGGCCTCAATTAACTGTGAAAATTGCATTGAGGGCGTGCAGTGTTCCAGATAATTGCACTCTCCTCAAAATTGTGCTTTTCTAAGATGGTTTTGTTATTGTAACTAGAAGTTTTAGAATTGTTACACTTAGATCCTTAATGATCATCACTCTTTCCCAAATTTTGCTTGACCTTTGTCAGATGACAAGATCACAGCAGTCATGGCCTTGGACAATACCATTGATAAGAGTTTCTGGAAACAAACTGAATGATCAAGCGCAAACTATTCAGGAATACAGAGCGATTGTTTGCGGAACTTACCTTTAAATTAGTATTCATCTCATTAGAATAGCAAGTGATATAAACTGTGGAAAGGGGTCAGAAACATACCTATGCTGAGATAGTTTTATCGGAGGTGAAGAAATCATTGTGATGGTGGATTTTGTGTGGCAAGAAGTGTTGATTGTTTTGTTTGAGTTTGATGAAAATCTGTTTCATTGTTTTTTTCTCTGGACTTTTCAGGTGACTGATAGTGTAGAGCCCCCACCTGAAGAGAAAAGCTCAAAGTCCCAAGTAAATGAACGCTGATTGTTATTGACACTGTGTATTGTGCTGTGTGTATGTTGGTGGTAACGGCCTTTGAGTGTGGGCACACTTGTGCAGTAACCCTAACCGTCTGCTGGTGGCTTTGTGGTAACCGCTTGGTTTTCTCTGTCTTAACGCTGGCCTGTGTCTTCTCTGCCTCCTGTGTCATTCTCTTCGTGCACCTGGCGGTCTTGGCCCCATCTTGTCTTTAGTCACCTTGTGGACACTCACTGTGGGTGTCGCTCACTCTGCTCGTCCTTCTAGCTGTTAGGCTTCTCACTAGAAAGCACACATAATCTATTGGTTTGTCAAGTATCCAAGGCTTCTCACTAGATAGCACACATAATCTATTGGTTTGTAAAGTATCCAAGGCTTCTCACTAGACAGCACACAGAATCTATTGGTTTGTAAAGTATCCAAGGCTTCTCACTAGACAGCACACAGAATCTATTGGTTTGTAAAATATACAAGGCTTTTCACTAGACAGCACACAGAATCTATTGGTTTGTAAAATATACAAGGCTTTTCACTAGACAGCACACAGAATCTATTGGTTTGTAAAATATACAAGGCTTTTCACTAGACAGCACACAGAATCTATTGGTTTGTAAAATATACAAGGCTTTTCACTAGACAGCACACAGAATCTATTGGTTTGTAAAATATACAAGGCTTTTCACTAGACAGCACACAGAATCTATTGGTTTGTAAAATATACAAGGCTTTTCACTAGACAGCACACAGAATCTATTGGTTTGTAAAATATACAAGGCTTCTTACTAGATAGCACACATAATCTATTAGTTTGTAAAATTTACAAGGCTTTTCACTAGACAGCACACAGAATCTATTGGTTTGGAAAGTATCCAAGGCTTCTCACTAGATAGCACACATAATCTATTGGTTTGTAAACAGTAAAGTAGCCTTGGGTAGATTGTAAAAATGTGAACAGATGTAGAATGGTGGCATTGTAAACACATTTGATTCCCTGTCTCTGAAGTCTTGAATTGGGAGCCAAGTACATATAAGTTGAAGGAACATGAAGAAGCAACAAGCAGCTGCATGCAATGTCTTGTGAGGAAGTGGGTGTGGTGTGTGTGCCCGTGGAGCCTCTTTTCACTGGCAGAGAAGGTGCAATCTGATCTTGGCACTTGGCATCCTTGACACATGTATTTACTCCGGGGGACCGTGCATAACGCAGAACTGTCATTAACCTTGTCCTTGACTCCGGAGCCCTGTCAGTTAGTTTGCACACCGTTATGAAATAATCCATGAGGTGGATGAGATTTGTGGACCATTCCTCCGACTGACACAGGGACAGAAAGCTCAAGGAAGACAGTAGACAACAGTCTTTTTGCCTAAAAGTTATCAGCTGAAGAGACAATACAAATAATAACCAACCAACCAACCAACCAACCAACCTAAAAGTTGTTCTATACATTATTATTAAGGCGAGAGGTGGCACACAAATTGAATCTGACTGTTTGCAATTTTTTTGTTGCAATACTGTATTTACTTTGTACATTGAAGCAAAAAATCATAGAAAGGCACATTCATGCTCATTCTTTCGACCACGCACCAACATTTTTTGGGGAAAAAGTTGGATTTCTTCAAAAAGTCCAAAAAATGTATACCAACCACTATGACATTTTTGAAGCTGCAGGTTTCAAGTTTGTTCTCATTTATTTACCAGTTGCTGTTCTTGGTAAATACAGAGCATTTTTGACAAATTGTGGTTTTAATTGTTTCTTTTTTCTTTTGTTGTATTCTTTATTTGTAGTCGTTGGTAACCATGAGTTGGCGAAGATACTGCGAAGCTTTCATGGATTAGTTGCCTGTGCAGTGTGGTGTGGTGCATGAGCGTGGTTGTGTTGTTTGAGTGATAATACATGTGTACACCTCACCTCCTTTGTTACATCACCCTGGTAACAGCTGTAACCTTCTCCTTTCACCCAGTCTAATCAGCGTCACACAATGCAACTTAACCGTAACAACAAATCTGTGCAATGGGCTGGGTGGTCACCGAGTGTCGGACACTTTAATGTTCTATTTTTATTTCGATGATAGGTTCACACTTTAGTTTGATATCTTTTTCTTTATTTTATTGATATTTTGTTGTTGATGCTGCTATTATATCCACTAGTGTATTTCTTTACTTGCAAAGACATTTTTCTTCTCAGTGTATTTGTACATTCAGTGCCGAGGGAGATTTCTTCTTCTTCTTGGCGTTCGCAGAGGTTACACAATCAGTCCAGCACTGGTGATAAATGTTGTCGTTTTTTCCAACTCCTGTCGACTGCCGTATAGTTTGGTCTGCAAGGGAGTTGGTGACGGCCACACTTCTTTTCGTTCCTCATCTAGTAAGGGACATCGCTGTAAGATGTGTTCCGCTGTTTGGTCCTCTTGACCGCAGGCACAGGTTGGTGATGGCGCCAGCTTGAACTTTCGGTTCATGTGAGCATTGAGCCTGTTGTGGCCAGTACGCAGCCTGATGAGGTTGACTTGCTGCTCTCTGGACATTGTGTGGTAGTCATCTCTGTTTGTCCTTGGCCTCATCAATGCCTTGATGATTGTCTTCTGCTCACTAAAGCTGACACTGTTTTCAGGTTGGTCTTCCATGGCTCCTTCTTTTGCCAGCTCATCTGCCCTTTCATTTCCTGGTATCCCACAGTGTGCTGGTATCCACTGGAGGACAACTCTTCTGGTTTGTCTGACCATCTGTAATGCTTTGGCCAGCTGTGGGAGTTTGTCGTTCTCTAGGGCCTGAAGGACTGAAAGGGCGTCCGAGAGGAAGACAACTTGGTAGCAAGGGTCTGCGGAGTCCTGAACGAAGGAGGCGGCCTGCATGAGAGCTTCTGCTTCTGCTTTATAGTTTGTGCAGTGTTTGCCAGTGGCAACGCTGGATGTAGCTGTATGTCCCCCAGGGAACTGGATGAGAATGCCTGCACCTCCATTGAGCACGGCGTTAGTTGCTGATCCATCGGTGTATACATGGATCCACGCCTCTTTTGGGTACTGTTCGTCGATCAGGGCTAAGGTGAGTGCCTGTCGAGCTGTGTCATTCTGATCTTCTCCTGAGGTAACATGTGGAACACTGGTGCAGATCTGGATGCCTGGTTTCTCTGTTGCCTTGGGGGTTTCCTCTTCTTCTTGAGTCAGAGGTAGAGTGTTCTGTGGAAGGACTTCCCTGTACTGTCGAGAAAGTCTCTTGCTCTCGTGTACAAAACTGCTCCGTTTAAGCCGGTTCTTGGTGAGGTTGCTCAGTCTGTGCTTCATGGGGTGGTCGGGTAGGCACTTGAGCTTCTCGGCCTGTACCATAGTCTTGGCTTCTCTTCTCTGACAGAGGGGTTGGATGGTGGTAAGCTTCTCCATTTCCTTGATGGGCGTGGATTTCATTGCACCGGTGATGAGTCGGAGGGCCTGGTTTTGCACACGGTCAAGGGTCTGCAGGTTTGTCTTGGCTGAGGTTGACCACGCTGTGGAGCCGTACTCGAGGTGGGGTCTGATTGTTCCCTGGTATACTGTCTTCAGTATCTTCTCGTTCGCTCCCCAGGTGGTACCTGCCAGCTTCCTGAGTATGGCTAGCTTGCGCCGGGCCTTTGTCTCTGCCTGTGCAATGTGTGGTTTCCAGGTCTGCCGTCTATCAAAGGTGACACCAAGGTACGTTGCTTCTTCATCCTCTCTCAGAGGAGTTCCACCAAGCCTAATGGTTCCGGCTTTCTGCTTTGGCGACAGTGTGAATAGGGTGGTGGAGGATTTCTCCTTGTTGATGGAGACGCACCAATCTTCTGCCCATGCGTTCAGCCTATCTGCCGCTTGCTGCATTCTGTAGGTGGCAGTACTTGCGTGCTCCTCCTTGCACCAGATCACAAGGTCGTCTGCGTAGAGAGCAGCTTTGATCCCCTTGGGCATCTCAGACACCAGATCGTCGATGAAGAGAAGGAAGAGTGTGGGGGAGAGGACTCCGCCCTGAGGGACGCCATGACGAAGGAGGAACTTCTTGCTTTTGGTCTGGTCGACGTTAACTCTTGCCCTGCGGTTATAGAGGTAAGAGCGAATCCACTGGTACATGTTGCTGGACACGCCTTTCCTCAGCAGTTTTACAAGGAGTCCATCTTTCCAGACCTTGTCAAAGGCCTTCTGAAGATCTATCCAGGTGACGAAGACCAGCTTCTGTTCCTGAAAGGCATCTTCAACTTCTTGCGCCAGGTAAGTGACCTGATCTTCAGTGCTGCGGAACTGTCGGAATCCAGCTTGTTCAGGGGCGAGGAGGTTCCTGGATTCCAGGTACCACCTGAGGCGCTCGTTCACAATTCTCTCCAGGGTCTTCACAACACAGCTGGTGAGGCTGATTGGGCGATAGCTGGTGGCCTTCTTTGGATCCTTCCCTTTTTTTAAGATGGGGATCATGATCGCTTCTCGCCAGAGTTGTGGTAGCGATCCTTCTTGCCAGCTGCTGTTGAAGACCTCGAGTAGCTTGTTCTCTGCTGCACTACCAAGGTGGGTTAGCATCTCGTTGGTGATGCCGTCTGGGCCAGGGGACTTCTTCGCCTTTGACTTTTTCAGAGCTGAGTGCAGCTCGTGGAGTGTGAGTGGTTGACTCATGGCGTCCACTGTCGACTGTCTGGCAGGTCTCTCTCTTTTCTCTCTTCTTGCTTCTCTCTGTTTCTCGGGGCTAACATGGAGGTTGCTCTCAGCTGCATAGCTTTCAGCAAATTGGTTGGCAGCATGCTTTCCAGTTAGCACCTTCCCGTTCTCTTCTAATGTGATCTTTCCTCTGCTGGTGTTCTCATCATTCAACTGCTTGGTGAGCCTCCAGAGCTTTCTGCCATCCTTCTCAAGGTTCAGAGAGCTTGTTTTCTCTTGCCAGCTTCTCCGTCTTGCCTGTAGCTTCTTTTTGAGAAATTTGGCTTTGGCTTCCTGGAGGCGGATGTTGTTGTTTTGTGACGGGTTGACTTCTGCTTCCCTTCTGGCGTCTGCCAGATCATCATCCAGTTCCTGCAATTCATTGCTCCAGTAGGGCTTATAGTCTCTCCTGGCACCCCTGGGAATGGACTCACGCGCTGCTCTGAGGATGCTCATGTTAAAGTCCTTCGCCACCATGTTGATGTCTCGACCCTCGACTCTGATGTCTTTGGTGAGTTCGCTGGTGCGGTGTCTAAAGAGGAACCAGTTCGCTCTTTTGTAGTTCCACCGAGGGAAGGAAGCTTCAGTGCAGGACTCCATGCCCAGGGTCAAAAAGACTGGCCGATGGTCACTTCCACCTAGCTGTTCTCCGACCTCTCTGCTGGTTAGCTGGTGCATGTCTTCCGTGCAGAAGGCTAGGTCAGGAGTTGATGTAGTGTGCCATCTTCTGGAGTAGAATGTAGGGCAGTCAAAGGGACTGTTCAAAAGGATGAGACCTTTGTCGTCCTGCCAGTTCTCCACCTCTTCTCCTCTCCGATCCAGGTGGTCATATCCCCAACTCTGTGAATGACTGTTGAAGTCACCCACCACGATGAAGTTGGAGGCCTTTGCGTGGATCGTGTCAAGGGCGAGGTGTCTATCATTGGGGCAGTAGAAGTTGACAAGATGGAATTCTGATGTCTTCGTCTGGATTCGAATCACCTGATATTCGGAGTCCTCCATGTGCGTTTCTATCAAACAGGCATTGATGTTGTTCCTGATGAGGGTCAGGATTCCTCCTTTGCTTCGGTCTGTTCTGTCGGACCTAAGGCATTGGTAGCCTCTCACTTTGAAGGACTTTTGGGGTGTCAGGTGCGTCTCCTGAATACAGCAGATGTTGATGTTCTTCTCATGCAGGATATGCTCCAACTCTGTCTTCTTGTTCAGGATACTTTCTGCGTTCCAGTGCATGACCTGGAAAGGTCGCTGCTGACTGGGTTTCTTCCTGGTTGTGGTGGTGCCAGTCACTTTCCTCCCGCGTCCCCTGGCGTGACAAGACGGACGGGAGGGACCTCCAGTAGTTGGGGCTGGGTCCCTTTGAGGCATGGGACCCGACGCTGCTCCACCCTGGGGGGTCCTCAATGGGCGAGCGCCATTTCCATCTGTGCTGGTTGATTGTGTCATCATTTGCGTAAGTGCGTGTACCCGTGGTTTGTTAGAATGCGCCGTGCGGCCCGGGTCCTCCGTCTTCAGCATTCGGGGTTTTCTGTCGGGGTTACCTCACCCTTAGCTCATGGCCCGTACGTCCTACCCTGAGAGCACAGGGGGGAGGATTTTCCGGGATCCCACCCGGAGCCAGTTTGGTCCGCGGCCGCAAGCGGCTGATCTCCATATCTGAAGACCGTTCCCCTATCCGCCACCCGGGGACGCGCTGGGTTGGGGGTGGTCGCCCCACTGAAAATCCCACACTGGGTTAAGAAAGATCAGCCTGTCCCAGGCCGAGGGAGATTTAAGATTCTTATTTTCTCTGAGCTTGGTTTACATCCTATGGTTGTTTTGCTGGGTGGTTATTTGAAGCTAATTCACATAACATTTTGTGTTGCGGAGTCTTTTTTGCTGTTGCCTGACTGCTGTGTGCCTGTGAGGTTAATGGTGAGGCTTAAAGCTTGGTCAGTGAGCTCAGACCTCACCTCAGGGCGCAGTGGCCTGTGAGGTTAATGGTGAGGCTTAAAGCTTGGTCAGTGAGCTCAGACCTCACCTCAGGGCGCAGTGGCCTGTGAGGTTAATGGTGAGGCTTAAAGCTTGGTCAGTGAGCTCAGACCTCACCTCAGGGCGCAGTGGCCTGTGAGGTTAATGGTGAGGCTTAAAGCTTGGTCAGTGAGCTCAGACCTCACCTCGGGCGCAGTGGCCTGTGAGGTTAATGGTGAGGCTTAAAGCTTGGTCAGTGAGCTCAGACCTCACCTCAGGGTGCAGTGGCCTGTGAGGTTAATGGTGAGGCTTAAAGCTTGGTCAGTGAGCTCAGACTTCACCTCAGGGCGCAGTGGCCTAGTGGATAAGACGCTGGCCTCCCAAGCGGAAGGTCATGGGTTCAAATCCCGGCCGCGCCTGGTGGGTTAAGGGTGGAGATTTGTCAACGTATGTGCAGACCTGGTAGTGGTAGTGCCTTATCCCCCTTCTTGTGTACACACAAGCACAAAAGTGTGCACGGAAAAGATCCTGTAATCCATGTCATAGTTTGGTGGGTTATAGAACACAAAAATACCAAGCATGCATCCCCTGAAAGCGATGTATGGCTGCCTGAATGGCGGGGTAAAAACGGTCATACATGTACTTGTAAAAACCCACTCTTGCAAAAAACACGAGTGAACATGGGAGTTTCAGACCATGAACGCAGAAAAAGAAGAAGACTAATCATGTCGGACTTCACCTGAGACTTGGGTGTTGCTGTACTGAGGGCTGAGCAAGCTTTTGCTGTAGTGAATCTGTTCAGCTCAGACTGCCAGAGGATTGACACAGGCCAATTCAGACACCCTGCTTCTCTTTCTTACGCTCCTTGCTTCTTACTTGATTTGGGTTTTCTGTTCTTGTTTTTGACTTCGATTTCAAGGGAACAGATTTAGGTTTTCCGTCCTTGTTTCTAATTTAGATAGGAAAGGAATAAATTTGTGTTTTCTGTATCCTTCGTGAGGAGAGCTTGGCTTCTTTGCTTGCACATCAGTATGTTCTACTGTAACTGGTTTATAGATGTTCTGCCATCCTGGAACACCGAAGAAGAAGAAGAAGAAGAAGATGTTCTGCTGCTTTAGTGCTGGTGTCTTGTGCTGGTGGTATGCTGGGGTATCCATTGACGGTGTTTTGTTTTCTGCTGGTGGTATGTCAGTGTCTTGTGTTGCAGGTACATTGACACGTTCTGTTGCTTATAGCTGCAAGTTAAAGTATCCTGCAGTATGAAATCTGTTATACTGGGGAATTGCATTGTTGTAAATTGCTAACTTGTAGATATATGGTGTGCCCCTGCCTGCCCTGGGGATTTGGTCCGTTGTTCCAACTTTTTTGGTGTGAACAGTTCTGATATTCACTTTCTTTCACTTGATATTCACTTTCTGCAGCCTGGTGGAAAAAAATATGGGCACATTTCTTTTGCCTGGTCTAATATTCCTGGCATGTGGCTATATATGGAGGTAAAAGCAGTGTTTTACCCGCATGTAATTGTGGAATGGACTTAGCACTGTCCTCTGATCCCAGAACACATATTTTGATGTCGTCTTTTGAGTGGTCAGTGTTTCCCTAATGTGATTGTGCCCAGGAGTCTGATGTTGATGTGCTGTGTCCAGCTTTTGGTGAATTTGTCCATGTGTACTTTCTTGATGCTGTAAAGGTGCTACAGTATTTGTAGCGCAAATGTGAGCACTGACGTTTTTAACAAATAAGTCGTTCTGTAAACATGGTATCTTGCAAGTATGTAGCAAGTGATACACTGGGAGATGCTTCAGTGGCATGATTGTTAACGCTGGGAGATGCTTCAGTGGCATGATTGTTAACGCTGAGATGTTAAACAGAATAGAGCTGTTGAGCTGTTTCCGTGACATTTCAAGTAGCAGTGTATACAGAATTTCTGAGTAGTTCCACTTGCTTTCTTTGAGAGGATTGATTGCCTTCACAGTAACTCTTGCTAACTTAGATTGTCTAACTTAAATTATCTGCGTACAGGTTTCCAATATTTCTAACACCAAGCAAAAACAAATCCTAATGTAGAAGGGAGTTTTCAGGTAGAAGGCCAAATGGCAACAACGTGTTCTTTGCAGTGCCACCTCTCTGACGCAGATTGGAAAACAAACTTACAGACTTAAAAAAAAAGGAAATGTTTGAATGTGAAAAGAGAATAAGACATAAAAGTTGTTGCCAGGGTATTTCTGGAAGTTGTGGGTTGACCTATTCCTATATACGTTTCTCAGAATGGTAGCTACAGCGTACAAGTCATATTGGTGTTGTTGTCGTCTCTTTGCTTTAAAATCAATGTTTTGCAATTCTGTGGTCAAAAATATAGTTTACATGAAGCTATGTTTTGTTACTTTTATGTTTGCAGAAATTAGAATTTTTCCTGAATGTTTGGTATTTTTGATTATTGCAGGGTTGCCATTGTTTTTCATTTGGTAGACTTGATTTGCTGAGTTTTTCTTGTATTATTTGGAGCTGGATTTGTGTAATTTGATCATGCCAGTTAAGTTGTCCGTCAACATGTTGATGTTTTGACACAGAGTGTGTTGCCGTGTTGCCGATGTGTTACAGACTTTGAGTGTGTTGACATGCTGTTGACGGTGAATGTGTTGTGAGTGTGTTGACGGTGAATGTGTTGGTGTGTTGCAGAACGACCCAGTGGAGAACCTGATCGGCTTCAACATGATCAGCTACCGGTCGTGTAAAAACTTGTGGAAGTCTTGCGTGGAGCACCACACCTTCTTCCGCCTCCATCACCCCAACCCTCCCACCAAAAAGATTTTCTCTATAGGCTCCAAATTTAGGTATAGGTAAGACTTTCCAGTTGGCTTGCTTGCTGGCTTCTTGGTGTTTGATCTGTTTGGTTGTCTCCTGTGTCTGGTCCGTCTCTGGCGGCGTTGTGTGTACAGCCTGGAGTCGTCTTTCTTTCTTTTAGTTGTGGAGAGCGCTTGTTCTGTTTCCAAATGTTGTTATTTGGATCGTGGTGTACTGTTGTATCCTGTTGCTTTTTTTCACACTTTGATTCTTCGAACGATGTCAGATTTTTGGGGGACAATACCATGAACATTATACAAATTAATTTTGAAAATGTTCAGATAATTTAATCGTTTTGGGCGATGCCTATAATCTATTGTGCGGATTTATTAAGTACTGTGTAGTGTTCGTCTTTTTTGTGTAAATACTTTTTACAACATGTACAGTTATAACAAAGTAGTACAGGTCCTTGGAGACCAGTGGAGTTGCTTCAGGGCACATTAGATTCATTTTATCATCTGAAGTTAACAAATGTGGAAAACAGCACTTGTTACTCATAGTATCGGGATTGTCCGATGGTTTCTGCTATTCACACTTTTGCATTGAACACATTTTTAGATTACCTGTTGCATGCACATGTACTTTATATTCTGTCTTGTTTTATTCATTGTTTATGTGTTTGTGTAACTATGTTCTTGTTACCTGCACAGCACTTGTGATTGTATGCATTCACCTGTCTTGCTGATGGAACTGGAGAAGATCCGTCTATGTCCGTGTGCATTCCTGCATGTGTGTGTGTGTGTGTGTGTGTGTGTTTGTGTGTGTGTGTGTGTGCGCATGTGTGTGCGTGTGTGCGTGTGTGTGTGTGTGTGAGAGAGAGAGAGAGAGAGAGAGAGAGAGAGAGAGAGAGAGAGAGAGAGAGAGAGAGAGAGAGAGAGAGAAAGAGAAAGAGAGAGAGAGAGAGAGATTCCTGAAGTTATTGCAATGATTGATTTCATGCAGACTTTTGGAACTTTTTAATCAGTGAATGTTTTGCCTTAATGAAATGTAGGCGATGCAATGACAGTAACTTGTACTGGCATGAGAACTAAAAGCATGCGGTGTATTAGCATGACAACATACAGCATGGCTATGGGATGATTACATTTGCATGAGAACCTGCAGCATGGGGTTGTGTTATCGTGAGAACCTAAAGATTGTCTTAGCGTGAGAACTAAGGTGTGCTGTTAGCTGAGAGCAACACTTGACATCCACTTTTCGCACCGTTTTCAGAGCATCTCACATTTGCCCTTTCCGGTAACCAATGACTGAATGAGACCTGAGGCAGACATTTAACTGGTGGTGTCAGTGTGTCCAAGTGGAACTACACAGTTTTAATTTGAACTCACTGTGACCTGGTTTACTCTGTCCGTTGGTTTTGCCTGTGTGCCCTATTAATCCAGCATTTTTTTACCCCTGGGTTTTGGAATTCTTTTTATATCCCCAAGGTGCAATGCATTTGTTTATTATTCTTCTGTCATCAATGTACCGGACGTCAGCATCATTTGACTATTCCGAGTAGGATTGCGTTGCCACAGATTATAGCAGAGGATCTCTGATAGTTGTTTGGCAAGGTGAAGAAGCAAGATGTGTGAGAGGACTGCAGGTCTCTGCATGGCGCCTGTCCTGTAGGACTGTAGGATCATTTAGTTCTGCAGGATCATGCTGAAGATTGGCACAGCTTAGCACTAATGCATAGTAAAACATTGTGTGGTTATGAAAACCAGATGTAACCTATTTTGTCCCCCTGCAGAACCCTTTTTAGAAAAAATTCTAACTGGAACAAAAAGTGGCCACCAACAGTGGAGTCAGTGGGCCAGGGATGGCGCTAGCTTAAAAAAAAATTTTAAAATGTGTACGGCATATGCAACTACGAGAAAAAATGTGACATGGGCCAATATTGATGTGTACTTTTTTTTTTTATGTTTGAACAACCTTCTGTTGAAACAGACTTTTTTTTAAATGTAATTTTTTTTATTGCACGAGATGCAGTAAACACAGACCATCACCTGTGTATCTGATTGGAGTTTGTCTGAAAGCAGGATTAGCATTTGAGAAAGAGAGATATTGATATTGAGTATATACCATACATGATGGGAAAAAACCACGTCAGCAAAATTTTAAATTTCTCAAATATGTATAAATGGTGCGTAAGTGCTATTCCTCTGGCGAACACCTATATAGACAGCCCCCACCAACCTTTTTTGACCGGTACAGCAGCAACACACAAACAAGTGCTGCTTCAGGAACACACAAAAACACACCAGGACAAGGCACTCAAGTCATTTCCTGCAGACAACAGTAGTTTAAAATAAACATAAACAATTTCAAGCCTTCAGGGTAACTGTGGAACTTTAGGAGTAGTTGCAGTCTACATCTAAAGCAACAAGCACTCTGTCTACATAAACTGTTCTCTTTATCTTACATATGTGTCCACGTATACAACGTTGCATGACGTCTCAACCCACACAAGCTTCTTAATGCTTGCAAGCGTTTGCCAAGGTATTGTTTGTTGAGAATGTGTTCCCAAAGCAGCATTAATGCGCTTCTGAGCTGTTTGGATGCAGTCATTTTAGGCCCCTTGCCTGTACATGTATTACTTTACAACCAGTGAGGTTGAAACTGGATTAACTTAGCTGAGAGATTAAACATGGATTGACTTAACTGAGATTAGTGAGATAATTCTGTCTTGCTTAGTGTCACTGGATGGGAAAGCAGTTGAGTAACTTTTAGAACTGTAACGATTCTTTGCTTGTAGACAGTACATCGAAGTTTCCAAGCAAGTTGTGCATGAAATATCTATGAAGCACCTACTGACCAAAATTTTGAGCCAAGAGGCAGGCTCCTGGAGATGTTTATGCGCATGCTAGGACTTATCACCAAGGCAGATGTAGATCCTAGTTTGACCATCTGTTCACATTTTGTTCCAGCGGTAGAACGGAGTATCAAACATTAGAGGAAAGTAAGAGACGAGCCAAAATAGACCGAACCTTTTCCAGGTATTGTATTACTTCCCTTTTACTTTGACCATAGAAAAGGCTACATAATTATGTATTACTCTTTCTGTTGTTTTGCAGAAGAATGTTTGAGGGTTTAGCTAGGATCTGATTTCCTGAAAGAAATGTTGCGTTGTGCCTTTATCAATGTATCAGTTCTATATGGTTTTCAGTTGATGACAGAAATGTTTAAACTTGGGAATTGTTCTCTCTGAAAGTTGCATTTACAGAACAATTGGTTTCAAATACTACTATCCATTTAATGTCATGTGCACATGTTGTGTAGCGCTACAAAAGAAACCTTGGCACCAAAAGAAGTTTGTGCAAGGTGTAAAACAAACCCGGGTGTTTATGTGGAAGAATGAATTTCCAACATTAGTTGTGGCTACATGAAAGAAACTGACCCATTTGGAAACCAAGATGTAAAAGATAGTTCTGTGAATGCAGCTTTCAGCATTGTATATATCCAGTTTCCATTAATATTTGGTGTGGGGTGGAAAGCTAATATTAACAACACGTTCATTCACATTTTCTTCCGTTTATTTCCCTGTACAGCACAGTTGTTGTGATAGCTATGTTTATCACTTGCAAATGAATGTTTTGACAATGTGTAAATAGTGCAGTGCCAGTCTCACCTGCACTGCACTTCTGATTTCTGTGATTTAAGTGTCTTCTTCAGTTCTTCATAGAAAAACTATTTCATGTCCCGCTGCTTTTCCATGGGAATTAAAAGTTGAATAGTTATCTTTGAAAAATGTTATTCAAGTTGAAGAATGTGTTTGCACTTTTTCTGCTACTTTGTTCGCTGGCAGCAATTATGGACAAGATTCCACTGAAGAGAGACAGAAAAAGTAAGAACAATGTGAATACCTTGTGTCGCGGAAAATAGGACAAGATGCCGAAGAGCATCACTTAATCAACATTCTGTGTCAAAAATGAAGAGAGTACAATATTTAATGTGGCAAGTAAAGCGGGGGGGGGGGGGGGGGGGGGGGGGGTACCATGGTGTGTATGGCTTCCTTACTGACCAATTACTCACCAATTGTAGCTGTGATTTTGGTGTGTAAGAGGTGTGTCATTACTAACATTGGGATTTGTCATTTGTCCCTTGCTTGGCAGTCAACGACTTAGCTCCAGTCATGTGAAAACTGAATACAGTGATGCAACTGCAGCATCCAGAAATAAGGTTATAGTGTTTTTGACAGGATCAAGACTGCAACTCAAACGTACAGAAAACCAGAACTGGTTTTCGACTGTTCCATCAGTGTTTGTGAGCTGTACAAGGGGTGTCTGTGAGGGTTATCAGAGGTGTCTGTGAGCGTCACTAGGGGTGTATGTAAGCGTTACTATGGGTGTCTGTGAGGGTTATCAGAGGTGTCTGTGAGCGTCACTAGGGGTGTATGTAAGCGTTACTATGGGTGTCTGTGAGGGTTATCAGAGGTGTCTGTGAGCGTCACTAGGGGTGTATGTAAACGTTACTATGGGTGTCTGTGAGGGTTATCAGGTGTCTGTGAGCGTCACTAGGGGTGTATGTAAGCGTTACTATGGGTGTCTGTGAGGGTTATCAGAGGTGTCTGTGAGCGTCACTAGGGGTGTATGTAAGCGTTACTATGGGTGTCTGTGAGGGTTATCAGAGGTGTCTGTGAGCGTCACTAGGGGTGTATGTAAGCGTTACTATGGGTGTCTGTGAGGGTTATCAGAGGTGTCTGTGAGCGTCACTAGGGGTGTATGTAAGCGTTACTATGGGTGTCTGTGAGGGTTATCAGAGGTGTCTGTGAGCGTCACTAGGGGTGTATGTAAGCGTTACTATGGGTGTCTGTGAGGGTTATCAGAGGTGTCTGTAAGCGTCACTAGGGGTGTATGTAAGCGTTACTATGGGTGTCTGTGAGGGTTATCAGAGGTGTCTGTGAGCGTCACTAGGGGTGTATGTAAGCGTTACTATGGGTGTCTGTGAGGGTTAAAATTATCAGTGGTGTCTGTGAGCGTTACTAGGGGTGTATGTAAGCATTACTAGGGGTGTATGTGAGGATTACTAGGGGTGTATATGAGTGTTACTGAGGGTGTATGTGAGAGTTCTCAGGGGTGTCTCTGTGAGGGTTATCAGGGGTGTCTATGAAAGTTACTAGGGGTGTCTGTGAGGGTTACTAGGGGTGTTTGTGAGCGTTACTAGGGGTTAATGTGAGGGTTACTAGGGGTGTATGTGAGCGTTACCAGGGGTGTATGTGAGTTACTGGGGGTGTATGTCAGGGTTACTAGAAGTGTCTGTGAGCATTACTAGGGGTATTTGAGGGTTACTATGGGGTATCTGTGAGGGTTACTAGGGGTGTCTGTGAGGGTTAATAGGGGTGTCTGTGAGGGTTACTAGGGGCATAGATATGTGAAAGTTACTAGGGGTGTCTGAGAGTAACAGTTATTGGGGGTGTCTGTGAGCATTACTGGGGATGTCTTTAAATAGTTGAAGCGTTACTGGGGGTGTCTGTGAGTGTTGTTGGGAGATAGAGTTTGTGGTTCTGACGGGGAAATGTCAGTGTGTGGGCCCCGTTTCAGGTCTCCCAGCAAGCGATACCGGCGTACAGTTGGGGCGGTATCCCGGGACGCCATTCTGGAAGAGAAGCGGTTTATCGATGGCTACCACCGCCATATTTCGAAGTCACAGACCTTCTCCGGGCATTCAGAGCACTCACATTACGGCTTCAACCGCAGGGATGGCGTCAACAGCCACGTTCGCGCCACGCTGCCACACGACTACAAGACATCACGCGCCTCATGGAACGACGGCAGCCGCTCAGAAAAGTCAGACGAGTAAGTACAGTACTCCTTGTTGCGTTTGTGTCTGTCTGTCTCTGTCTGTCTCTGTCTGTCTCTGTCTGTCTCTGTCTTGGTGTGTGTGTGTGTGTGTGTGTGTGTGTGTGTGTGTGTGTGTGTGTGTGTGTGTGTGTGTGTGTGTGTGTGTGTGTGAGAGAGAGAGAGAAAGAGAGAGTCAGTCTGTGAAAATGTCCATCAGATGTGTGCACATTATACAACACCATAAGTGGATCATCTTACAAGTACTCTTTGCTCCTCATTGTCTCTGTCAACTGCTGTTTGGAACCAATTGCTTCCCTTTATCTGATGAACCGAGCATAAGGCTTCATCGCACAAAATGAAGCATTCAAAATCTCCAAACCGGAGGGAATTCTGGCTGGGGTATTCTTTTTTTTTTTAAATGACATCAGTGGTCTTCGGTGATACAGGTTAATGCACTTCGATGTAAGTAGTGGAAACATTATGTTGGTCATGCTTAATGTCGGTGCTACATGATTTTGCTTTTCAAACTGATTTCTTCTTCTTTTGCGTTCGATATTTATGGCCGTCATATCGTCAGGTTGGTGGCTGCCATGAAGTTCGCAGTCTTCAGCAATTGGGCAGCGGGTCCCCAGAGCTTGGTGCCCAGGCTGGTCAAACTGATATAAAGTGAACAAAAGAATAGGGTCAGTTATCAAGTTAACGCACCTCAAACAGTGAGATTGATAGAACTTACAGCACACAAACAGGAACAGAGCGGGTCAGGAACTGACCAATCTGTTTCGCACTCTCCATACTCAAGAACTCACTAGTAACTAAACTCTTTAAATACAAATAAACTTTTTGGGCTCCTGTCTCCAGTTAGCCTGGTTAGCGCAGTCAGTAGCCCTCCGGAGCTCTAATCTGGTAAGGTCAGGTTCGAGTCCCTTGGAAAGCCAAACATTTTTTTGTTTAATACATGTATTTCAATTCTGCTTTTCTCTTGAAGTTGAACCAGCATTTGTCGCAAAATGCAGTGACTAAATCATTCATCTAAGGTCTTTGGATGGTATTTGCATGCAGGTACAGATTGTCTATGCTGTATGCAACATTCCCTTTGATTGGACAAATGATGTGTGTTGGACCTATTGTGTTTTGGGTGGGGCGTTCAGTTTCCAACAATATTAGTCCTACGCATAAACAGGGATGAAAATTCTCCGTTTTTTCCGACTTTTCCGATTATTTTCAATGGGCCATCGGATTTATTTGTGCGATTCCGTTTTTTGGCTCACGAAGTGTAGCCTATGCGATCGTAACTTTGTCTTTCTGTGCGTTTGTGCGTGTGATTGTGCGTGTGTATGTCTGTGGTAGAAACTTTAACATTTCGTCATTTGAAGACGTCACATTATGGCGTAAGAGGGCCAACAGTCAACAAAGACTGGTACGATGATGATTTGTGTGCATATTTATAGTCTGTTTCATTCATGTTGCCTGTCATTTGCATTACTAATTAGAGCTGGATATATTTTGATAAGTAAACGTTAGAGTGTACACCAGATGGTATCCTCACAATTTAAACTTGCCATACCATTATTTTACATATTAATAACTTGTTCCAAGTTCATTAAGTAGTCTGAATTCCTGTTTTAGTTAACAAATGAGGAGTTTTGTAGCTGCTACAATTACTGTGATTTCCTTTTGCAAAAGGCCACATTTTCAGCTCTAAATTCCTAAATTTTCAAGATTTTCCGGGGGGCGTTGCCCCCCTAAACCCCCTACAGGGGTGCTGCCCCTTGACCCCGCCGGGGCCTTGGCAGCCCCTGGACGATTTCAGTTTTTTTTAACAAGGCAATTTTCATCCCTGATAAACAAAGACATGCAAAACCACAAATTGAATCATCACTGTTCATTGTAAACTTGTGCTTATTCAATGATGACATTTCTGTTGATTACAATTGTGTGGGGCTGTAAAGAGGGGGGGGAGGGGGAGGGGAGGGGAGGGGAGTATGCATACATGTCTGTATTCCTTGGAGTGTATCTGATAAGATAAAGAGTGTGTCTCTCTTGAGCCTACTTCATTAGCCCAGATCATATCTTAGTGGAATGTACTTGATTTATCTTAGTGGAATGTACTTGATAAGAGTATATTTAGCGTACCTCATAGGAGCATACCTCATTGAAGTTTATTTCATTTGAGCGTATTTCATAGGAGCATACTTCACATTTTTTACATTTAGTCAAGTTATGACTAAATGTTTTAACATAGAGGGGGAATCGAGATGAGGGTCGTGGTGTATGTGTGTATGTGTGTGTGTGTATAGATCAGTTCCGAGAAAACTACTGGACCGATCTTCATGAAACTTGACATGAGAGTTCCTCAGTATGATATCCCCACACGTTTTTTTCATTTTTTTGATAAATGTCTTTGATGACGTCATATCCGGGTTTTTTTTGTGAAAGTTGAGGCGGCACTGTCACGCTCTTATTTTTCAACCAATTTGGTTGAAATTTTGGTCAAATAATCTTTGATGAAGCCGGGACTTTGGTATTGCATTTCAGCATGGAGGCTTAAAAATTAATTACTGTGGTTATTAAAAATTGAAAATTGTAATTAAAATATTTGTTTTTATAAAACGATCTAAAAACAATGTCATCTTATTCTTCACCATTTTCTGATTTCAAAAACATATAAATATGTTATATTCGGATTAAAAACAAGCTCTGAAAATTAAAAATATGAAAAATATGATTAAAATCAAATTTCCAAAATCGTTTAAAAACATGTTCATCTTATTCCATGTGGGTTCCTGATTCCAAAAACATATAGATAATAGATATGATATGTTTGGATTAAAAACAAGTTCAGAAAATTAAAACAAGTCGCGTAAGGCGAAATTACTACATTTAGTCAAGCTGTGGAACTCACAGAATGAAACTGAACGCACTGCATTTTTTCACAATGACCGTAGTCCGCCGCTTGTGCAAAACGGAGTGAAACTGACGAGCCTGTTCAGCGCGGTAGTGGTTTCGCTGTGCTGCATAGCACGCTTTTCTGTACCTCGATCTCTTCGTTTTAACTTTCTGAGCGTGTTTTTAATCCAAACATATCATATCTATATGTTTTTGGAATCAGGAACCGACAAGGAATAAGATGAAATTGTTTTTAAATCGATTTCAGAAATTTAATTTTGATCATAATTTTTATATTTTTAATTTTCAGAGCTTGTTTTTAATCCAAATATAACATATTTATATGTTTTTGGAATCAGGAAATGATGTAGAATAAGATGAACGTAAATTTGGATCGTTTTATAAAATAAATAAATTATTACAATTTTCAGATTTTTAATGACCAAAGTCATTAATTAATTTTTAAGCCACCAAGCTGAAATGCAATACCGAAGTCCGGCCTTTGTCGAAGATTGCTTTACAAAAATTTCAATCAATTTGATTGAAAAATGAGGGTGTGACAGTGCCGCCTCAACTTTTACAAAAAGCCGGATATGACATCATCAAAAGTATTTATCGAAAAAAAGAAAAACTCGTCCGGGGATATCATTCCCAGGAACTCACATGTCAAATTTCTTAAAGATCGGTCCAGTAGTTTGGTCTGAATCGCTCTACACACACACTCGCATAGACAGACAGACACACACACATACACCACGACCCTCGTCTCGATTCCCCCTCTATGTTAAAACATTTAGTCAAAACTTGACTAAATGTAAAGAATAGAGATACAGAAAAGCGTGCTATCCTGCTCAGCGCAACCACTACCGCGCTATTCTGGGTAGTCAATGTCACTGCCTTTGCCACGAGCGGTGGACTGACGATGCTACGATCGAGTATACGGTCTTGGTGAAAAAATGCAGTGCGTTCAGCTTCATTCTGTGAGCTCGACAACTTGACTAAATATTGTATTTTCGCCTTACGCGACTTGTTTTCTTTTGATTTTGATTACGTTATTCTCCCACTGCTGGCAAATGTTGGCACCTCCTCCTAGTTGAAAGCTAGCAGCATCAGAGTTGTGCTACCCAGGTGTGTGTGTGTGTTAAGGTGTAATCAGCCATTCTGCATATGGTAGAATGACCGAGGTCTTTTACGTGCCACAGTGGTAACAAGGGATGAGACATGGATACCGTCTCTGAGTCTGTAGTAAAGTGGACCCCTGTTCGTTCTGCCCGGATTCTTCTGAACATACCGCATCGGCGTATATCACAGTTATTCGCACCACATTTTGAGTGTAGCTCATTGGATTATACTAATCGGAGTTGTGTTGAGAGCTGCTGAATGGGGCAGTGAGCAGAACATTTGCTGGGGAATAGTTGAAGGTTGGTTTATCAGACACTTTCACCTTCTTTGGTCAGCAGTTGAAAAGACTGGAAGTAAATCTAGGCACGTTGTCAAACAGAATTTCTGTCACTGCAAGAATTGTTAGCTGCCATAGCAGCCATCCTCGTCTTTTGTAGATCAATGCATAGTAAGGGACTGCCAAGGTGGACTAAAAGCTCTACAGGCCACGACACACTGTGCAGCTTGGGTAGTGGCGATCCAGGCATAGTAAGGGACTGCCAAGGTGGACTAAAAGCTCTACAGGCCACGGCACACTGTGCAGCTTGGGTAGTGGCGATCCAGGCATAGTAAAGGACTGCCAAGGTGGACTAAAAGCTCTACAGACCACGACACACTGTGCAGCTTGGGTAGTGGCGATCCAGGCATAGTAAGGGACTGCCAAGGTGGACTAAAAGCTCTACAGGCCACGGCACACTGTGCAGCTTGGGTAGTGGCGATCCAGGCATAGTAAGGGACTGGCAAGGTGGACTAAAAGCTCCACAGGCCACGGCACACTGTGCAGCTTGGGTAGTGGCGATCCAGGCATAGTAAGGGACTGGCAAGGTGGACTAAAAGCTCTACAGGCCACGGCACACTGTGCAGCTTGGGTAGTGGTGATCCAGGCATAGTAAGGGACTGCCAAGGTGGACTAAAAGCTCTACAGGCCACGGCACACTGTGCAGCTTGGGTAGTGGCGATCCAGGCATAGTAAGGGACTGGCAAGGTGGACTGAAAGCTCTACAGGCCACGGCACACTGTGCAGCTTGGGTAGTGGCGATCCAGGCATAGTAAAGGACTGCCAAGGTGGACTAAAAGCTCTACAGACCACGGCACACTGTGCAGCTTGGGTAGTGGCGATCCAGGCATAGTAAGGGACTGCCAAGGTGGACTGAAAGCTCTACAGGCCACGGCACACTGTGCAGCTTGGGTAGTGGCGATCCAGGCATAGTAAAGGACTGCCAAGGTGGACTAAAAGCTCCACAGGCCACGGCACACTGTGCAGCTTGGGTAGTGGCGATCCAGGCATAGTAAGGGACTGCCAAGGTGGACTGAAAGCTCTACAGGCCACGGCACACTGTGCAGCTTGGGTAGTGGTGATCCAGGCATAGTAAGGGACTGGCAAGGTGGACTAAAAGCTCTACAGGCCACGACACACTGTGCAGCTTGGGTAGTGGCGATCCAGGCGGTGCATGGAGGGGCAGTGTGGAACGCTTGCACCTCTCTCGCCTTTCACCCCGCGATCCCCTTAGTTTAATGACCAGCACGGGCCGTTTCTCCTGTCCTCGCCCACCTGTGAAATTGCCGCGGGGTTATTCCGCCTGACGGGAGGGGGACAATGACAGGTGGTCTGTCCTCAGCCCTCCCCGTGGCCTGCTGCCAACTCTCCCTTGACCACCGATTCCAGTCTGTGTGTGTGTGGGCAAGGGGGGAGAGGGTTCAGGGGGCGGGGTCATGATCCAGCACGTGCATCCGAATAGTGAGACAGGTCCGCGTCCGTTTGCATGTATGTGGTGTCTTCATGACCCGACACTTACAGCCATCTCATGGGACAGGTCAGCCTCCCCCTCTCTCCCCCTCTCTTACCCTCTTCCCCTGTCTCTCTCTCTCTCTCTCTTCCCCTGTCTCTCTCCCAACCCCCTCCAGCCCCCCTCTCCAACGCTCTCTGTGTTATTTATGGCACTTTGAAGTGTCACGCTAGTCCTTTCGACTCGTACTCCAGAATTGCCCATAGGTTGAAATGAATATGATGTCACCTTGGTGCTATTTATGCAGTTTTGAATTACATAAAGCCGTGCTGAATTCAACATTTCAGGGGCAAGTTTTCTGCCTTGGGACAGCATGGTTTCCTGCGGTGTGACTGAGTCATCTGTGCCACCTACTGTCTAATTAGTCGCTGGCCTGATGCCTTACTTCACACGGTCCCCGCCGACAGCGGTGGTGGTCGTCCCTGCCGACCCTTGTCGTTGTGCAGACAGCGGTGGTGGGGGTCCACATTGGCTTGCAGCCCTGTCTATGACATTGTGCGGACAGCGGTGGTGGTCAGAGTTGGCTGCGACCCGACCCTTGTCGTGCAGACAGCGGTGGTGGTGGCCCATATTGGCTGCAGCCCTGTCTATGACATTGTGCGGACAGCGGTGGTGGTCAGAGTTGGCTGCGACCCGACCCTTGTCATTGTGCAGACAGCGGTGGTGGGGGTCCACATTGGCTTGCAGCCCTGTCTATGACATTGTGCGGACAGCGGTGGTGGTCAGAGTTGGCTGCGACCCGACCCTTGTCGTGCAGACAGCGGTGGTGGTGGCCCATATTGGCTGCAGCCCTGTCTATGACATTGTGCGGACAGCGGTGGTGGTCCGAGTTGGCTGCGACCCTACCTGTCGTTGTACAGACAGTGGTGGTGGGGGTCCACATTGGCTGCAGCCCTGTCTATGACATTGTGCGGACAGCGGTGGTGGTCAGAGTTGGCTGCGACCCGACCCTTGTCGTTGTGCAGACAGCGGTGGTGGTGGCCCATATTGGCTGCAGCCCTGTCTATGACATTGTGCGGACAGCGGTGGTGGTCCGAG
>NC_090256.1:14616981-14635254 GCF_037325665.1 Littorina saxatilis | reverse complement strand
AGCGGTGGTGGTCCGAGTTGGCTGCGACCCTACCTGTGATCGTGCGGACAGCGCAGAGTGTGCAGGAATGCCGGGCATGGTCCCGCTTGGGCATCGTTGGCACGATGTGACAGCGACAACTCAATGCCCGGTGTAGGGTGATTACTTCACCGTTCTCTGCCGCCGCTAACACCGTCACTGGGGGCCGGGTAGGCTGGCAACAATGGGCTGTCGTGCGCTATCTCTATCCTGCTGGCAACAATGGGCTGTCGTGCGCTATCTCTATCCTGCTGGCAACAATGGGCTGTCGTGCGCTATCTCTATCCTGCTGGCAACAATGGGCTGTCGTGCGCTATCTCTAGCCTGCTGGCAACAATGGGCTGTCGTGCGCTATCTCTATCCTGCTGGCAACAATGGGCTGTCGTGCGCTATCTCTAGCCTGCTGGCAACAATGGGCTGTCGTGCGCTATCTCTATCCTGCTGGCAACAATGGGCTGTCGTGCGCTATCTCTATCCTGCTGGCAACAATGGGCTGTCGTGCGCTATCTCTATCCTGCTGGCAACAATGGGCTGTCGTGCGCTATCTCTATCCTGTTTTTTCGCTTGGCTGGGGCCATGTGGCCGGGGCCGCGCTCTGTAACGGGAGGATTATGGTAAAAACTGCGGGGGGGGGGGGGGGGGGGGAGGGGGGGTTATTCCATTATCACCTGGCAATTATTTGCCCCTTGTCACAGAGAGGTGGGAATTAAGCCATTGACAGCCGGTGTCACGATTTCGTCTTTCGCCTGTGTACATATTTCCCCCTCGACATCTACTCAAGACTGAAATGTTGTTTCCTGGTAAAATTAAGAAGTGAAATTATTTATGGACGAAAAGCATGTCAGTTTCTTTCATGTGAAGAAAATTGGTGGTAAAATTTAATACATTTCGAAAATCGAATTTTTCGAAAACGTGTACCGAGTGGTTACGTCCCTTGAGTAAGAAGGAAAACATTTTAGGATGAATCAAATTTCTAAGTTAAATAAAACAAATTGGTTGGACAAATTTGGCCCCATGAATGTAAGGTACACAAGGTCGCTCATCAGTACTATCGAAGGGTGGTTTTTTTGTTCAGTGTAGAGTTTATACTAGATCAACGAGGCCGAGAAGCGAAAGATCAACACGGCGAAAGATGAAAACGTCACACCGGCACCGAGTGTTGTTCCCCTTCTGGGTTCTTACAGCCGCCTTGCTGCAGAACACTTACATTCATTCAGGCGGAAATATCAACTTTAATTGCTGAAGCCGTTTTGTCTTGATGGAGTTTTTATGAGAGCAGAATGGCAGTTGGTTTGGAGTAAAGGTGTTAATGTCTTGACCGACTTTTGGGGATAGAAGACGAGTAGCGTGAGTGCAGTAGCTAATGATTTTCAAGAGATGGTCTTGTGAATCGCTTTGATAGCTGACAGGTAGTTGAGAGGAGTGCAGGTCTAGAGCTGGAACTCAATCTGTAACTAAAGTGCTTAGAGAACGTCAAGCGCTATATAAATCTCCCCATTCAATACAATCTCTTCAACAGACGATTGGCATTAGTCGACTACTGCTACACTAGTTTTACAGTACAGCAAGTCTCAAGCTAGGAAGTGGTATGTTTGTACAGAATGACAGATGTGGGCCGGCCAAAAGCAATGCTGACATCCAGCGATATTGACCTAAACCTTTGTGTTCTGTGTTGCATTGGAATAATGGCGAATGAAACCATTGTCGCTTGCGTTATGCAGAACAATCCCCCCCCCCCCCTTCCCCATACCCATGTCAGTGTCTGTGCACAATTCTAGAGTGGCCTGTGAATGTTACAGAGAGAGAAATGATCACAGTGAAAGTGACATTTGGTGGTGTTGGCGTTAGCAGCCGTCGCTGACCTGTGGCGGACTAGACGTTGCCGTGTTTTCACACCTCACTTGGTCGAGTCCGCAGCTTTGCAACCATCAGTATGAAGTAGAACCTCCTTTTTAAGACCCCCCACTTTTAAGACTTCCCCCATTTTGAGACCTTACCTTTTCACATTTTCTGTTCATAACTTCTGTTAATCTAGCGCCATTTTAAGACTCCCTCCTTTTTAAGACCTGCTTTATCAGATTTGTGTAGGTCCTAGAAAGGAGGTTCCAATGTACTGGGGTGCACTTTTCTCACTTGCACCCACCGCTTGGGGTCGTTCCTTTAATCGTGTGGCGTCGGACAGAGAAGCGATCAAGAGACGGTTATAGTGGAGATTAGTGCGGCGAGATCGGTAGACTGTGCGCCATGTGTCCAGCGGAGCGAGTGGAGGAAGCCAATCACAGCCCCCCCCCCCCCCCACCCCCCTTAGCTCGCTGCACACTCAGGGGGATTACCGCCAGTCTACATGCACAACACCTGTTTCATTTTACGTGTTTCACATCACCTCTTACCTCTTTGACCCCCCCCCCCCCCCCTGCCCCTTCCTCCCTCCTCTGTCGCTCATGTTACTTATCCCAGTGTGGTCGGCAGCGGCTGTACAAGTTGTGCGCTGTTTACCTGAAGTCTGTCGCCTGTGTTCTCCGGGACTGTGTGATGAGTGGGGGTTTAACACTGTTTACTTACTGTTTACTTTGCAGTCTACTTGAGCGCGCGGGACACTCTCGGCTGCCAATGGCTTGCCGTTTCCCCCCTTGTTTGGCCAAAAGATAGACCAGGGGGGCGGCTGCCCGCTGTTTATTCTTCGGGCTGTCAAGGGTTTAGATGAGTGCAGCTTCTCTGCGTTTGATGACTGGAGACTTGTGTGACCGGGAGCAGAGAGAGACAACAGGTTACGACGTGATCTGACAGCGATAAGGACACTGCTTCACATTGTCACCCTACAAGGAGAGTGAGGGGGTTTGTGACAGACGGTGGTGTAGCATTGTCAAGTGTGAGGGAGGGTACCGGGAACTGTGTGACTGCAGACAGCCAGTCTTGTTGGATTGACTTCTACCACGACGTGAACAGATGAAAGAGCAGTAGCTGTGTCCCCTGCTTTGTGACGGGGTGAACAAGTAACGGGTGTCTGATGGCCTGTGCTTTGTACCCGGTAAGAGGGTGAAGCACTAACGGGTTTTAACTGACAAGGGGTTGAAGTTGTAACGGGACCCGGAATGGTTTACCCCCAGCGAGGCCACAGAAGCGTGTCAAGCCTGAGTGACGGTGTGGGGGTGGCTGACGGTGTGTGTGTGTGGTGGGGGGGGGGGGGGGGGTGGTGGTCTACATATTATTGGCCATACATTTTACTTACCGCGGTGCGAAGCACGGTATTGGTCTGCAGTACTGAGAGACCGGGCCCTGTGGTAGCGCTGTCTTCTCCCGCTGTCGTCACACCTGTACTGCAGGACACTGGTCGAGTGACCGCTGTAGTAATTACTTCGTTGTCGGACCTCGCCAGGCAAGCTGAACATTGTATTGACAGGCCGCCCCCATGGTACCACAGTCTTATCACTCCATCGCCAGCTAGCCCTGAAATGTATTTGTCTGCAGGACAGTGGCTATATTGACAGACCGGGTCCCGTGGTACCGCTGTCTTATCACTCGGTCCTCCCACCCGTGTGGCCATTCACTCGCCGACTGTTCCTCTCGTCACTAGGAACCTCGCTCAGCGGCTTTTCAGGAGAGATAAAAGGATCCCGTATGAAATTTGACAGCAGATCACTTCATCAAAGCTACCTGCGTTATTACCTTGCTCGAGTGCTGAGTGACGGTGTAGTGGCTAGGACTTGAGAGACGGTCTGTGTTCATTTCTGCCTGTGTTGTGTGGGTCTCCAGTCGTGCACAGTCGTCTTGGTCTTTCCTTCCTTCAAGTGTTAGGGTACAGTGGGTGACAGGCCGCAGTGCACGTGCTGGTGAAGACTCGGGGTGTCGTGTGTCAACCAAAGACTCGGGGTGTCACTCTTGTTTTGACCAGACTCTGTCGGGCTGTGGTGTTGTTAGCCAGATCGAACCGTGTAGAGCTCGGACGTCGTGAAAAGAAGGTCCTGCCGTGGACACGCTCAAGCAGCTTATTTCGTTTTGTGCCACTGGCAATACTCGTAGGCCCAACGCTGCCAAGGATTTTGACTACGAGGGGACTGAAAATTCCGCCTACAGTTTCTCGGGAAAAAGTAGATAGGTTGCTGGATGAAGGGACATTTCCTCGGGAAACAATAGATAGGTTGCTTGGTGAAGAGAAAACGTCAGTACATTGCCACAAGGAAGGTTGGCAAGAGACACGTTAAACCTCAGTCTCCACATATCCACAGGAGAGTGAAGACGGTGTTGCAAGCTGTCTGCGCTGTACACAACACAGCGGCAAGGTAGACCACGAGATTTATAACCTCTCCACACCGCCAAAGGCAAAGGGAACAAGTTGAAAGACACGTCTTCATACTTTCACAGGATCAAAAACAAATTGAACACAAAGTGAAAGACGTCTCCTCACGGCCACCTCTTGTGTCTGAAGAGCGAAGAGGCGATAGGAAAACACACTGACGGTGGTGTCCAAGTTCAGTACATCCAGTAGAACCACATACAGACAGCATTGTCATTCCGCCGTCTCCCTCATTTCGCCATTCTCCGCCCAATCACAGTAAAAGGAAGCTAACGGTTTCCATGGTAATAGCAAGTTGTGCGGCGGGAAGCGTTTGAGTGGTTGTGTGAGGGTGGTGGAGCCTGGCAAAGGGCAGGAAGCAGGGAAGGAGGAGTGCTGTAAATTGGGCGGCTTGGAACAGGTCGCTGTTTGCACAGGCCTGCAGGAGCCAGCCAGTGAGTGGAGGCAGGGGAAGGTGATGGGGAGGAGGCGAGACAGAGAGGGAAGGGAGACTGAGTAGTGGCCTTGTTATGGAGAGCTGCGTGCTGATCGCTCTTTGATTTTCCCCCTCGCCTCGCGGTGGCTTTCGCTCTCCGTCGTGTCCCCGTCCCGGTCAACCGGCCTGGCAGCCTTGCCCACAGCGGCCACCCTCCTCATCGATAACCCACACCGACCACTCAGCACACATCGCGAGTCGTTTTTCCCCCATTTCACACTGCAAGCCTTTCCACACTGTTTTCTAGGGAGGACGAAAGAGAGAGAAATAAATACACACACTTGTGGAGAGTGGAGAGCGAGAGGAGACTTTTGGTGGCGTGCACGAGTGTTGGTGTCGGATGGTGTGTAGCACTAGCAGTGTCTACGTCCCACTCTGACCTATGGGGAAAAGTGCCAGCTTGATCTGCGGCAGGTACGTCATCACTTTTTTGCCATCACTTGAAAGGGATAGAGTGTGTGTGTGTGTGTGTTGTTTGGGTCGCTCATTATATTTAGTCAAGTTTTGACTAAATATTTTAACATCGAGGGGGAATCGAAACGAGGGTCGTGGTGTATGTGCGTGTGTCTGTGTGTGTGTGTGTCTGTGTGTCTGTGTGTGTGTGTGTGTGTGTGTGTGTAGAGCGATTCAGACTAAACTACCGGACCGATCTTTATGAAATTTGACATGAGAGTTCCTGGGTATGAAATCCCCGAACGTTTTTTTCATTTTTTTGATAAATGTCTTTGATGACGTCATATCCGGCTTTTCGTGAAAGTTGAGGCGGCACTGTCACGCCCTCATTTTTCAACCAAATTGGTTGAAATTTTGGTCAAATACTCTTCGACGAAGCCCGGGGTTCGGTATTGCATTTCAGCTTGGTGGCTTAAAAATTAATTAATGACTTTGGTCATTAAAAATCTGAAAATTGTAAAAAAAAATAAAAATTTATAAAACGATCCAAATTTACGTTTATCTTATTCTCCATCATTTGCTGATTCCAAAAACATATAAATATGTTATATTCGGATTAAAAACAAGCTCTGAAAATTAAATATATAAAAAATATTATCAAAATTTTTTTTCGAAATCAATTTAAAAACACTTTCATCTTATTCCTTGTCGGTTCCTGATTCCAAAAATATATAGATATGATATGTTTGGATTAAAAACACGCTCAGAAAGTTAAAACGAAGAGAGGTACAGAAAAGCGTGCTATGCAGCATAGCGTAACCACTACCCCGCTCTTCTTGTCAATTTCACTGCAAATGCTGTGAGCGGTGGACCACGAGTATACGGTCTTGCTGCGTTGCATTGCGTTCAGTTTCATTCTGTGAGTTCGACAGCTACTTGACTAAATATTGTATTTTCGCCTTACGCGACTTGTTTATACGTTTCGTTTAGTCTCGTGGAGAGGAGGGGAGGGTGGATTAACTCGCTGTCCTAGACCTTCCGTCTGTCCGTTCGTCCGCCTCTCTCTCTCTTTCTCTCTCTCTCTCTCTCTCTCTCTGATGGATCTGTGTCTGTCTCTCTCTCTAATGGATCTGTGTCTGTCTCTCGCTCTCTCGGATCTCTGTCTGTCTGTCTGTCTGTCTCTCTGTGTCTCTCTGTGTGTCTCTCTCTCTAATGGATCTCTGTCTCTCGCTTTCTCTAATGGATATCTGTCTGTCTGTCTGTCTGTCTCTCTCTCTCTGTCTCTCTGTCTCTGTCTCTGTCTCTGTCTCTGTCTCTCTCTCTCTCTCTCTCTCTCTCTCTCTCTCTCTCTCTCTCTCTCTCTCATGGATGGAGATGAATGGGTAGGCAGGCGATGTGAGAGGATGTTGTGGCTCTTTCTTTCCCTCGGGTTGTGTTTATGTTGGCGAGATCTGAAGTAGAAAACTGCCCTCTTGTATGCAGACCTGTGTTTTTTAATCTGATGGATGCTTTGTCGCTTTCTGATGGGCAGCCCATTTTCACAAACGAGAACGTTTTAAGTGTGTAGAACGGATCACAAGATAGTGGACATCCGAAAATCGACTGTCGCGTACCATTCTACCATTGTTTATGTGTACTTCAAACATGTCACTGTAAAGTGTTGGACTATTTTCAACTTTTCGCAGTATTGAGTGTTGGTGCAGAAGCACATTGGTTTTTAAAATTTTTTATTTTAGCGTTGGCTTGGGTAAGCACGTGAGTTTTTAAGCACTTTTATTTTAGTGTTGGGTAAGCACATGCGTTTTTAAACACTTTATTTTAGCGTTGGCTTGGGTAAACACTTTAAACACTTTATTTTAACGTTGGCTTGCCAATTGGGTAAGCACAAGCGTTTTTAAACACTTTATTTGAGCGTTGGCTTGCCAATTGGGTAAGCACAAGCGTTTTTAAACACTTTATTTTAGCGTTGGCGTGGGTAAGCACATGCCTTTTTAAAATACTTATTTTCTTAGTGTTGGCTTGCCAATTGGGTAAGCACGTGATTTTTTAAACACTTTTATTTAGCGTTGGCTTGGGTCAGAACAAGCGTTCTATAAACACTTTATTTAAGCCTTGACATGGGAATGACTCAACGAGGGGGCGAGTTGGCAGTGTTGTTGTAGCCTAATGACTGTGGTCAGCATCTACCTTGTATCGAGCGAGTGGCAGGGGTGACGTAGAACTGGACCTTACTTTGTCGTGTCGGGCGGCTTGCTTGGCGGTCCCTAGGGACTGTGGGCAAACTGTGGTTGATGGTCTTGTACCGTGCTTCATGTCACACGTCATGATGGGCTCCTTTTATCCCACGCCCGGAGAGAGAGAGAGAGAGAGAGAGAGAGAGAGAGAGAGAGAGAGATAGAGAGAGAGAGAGAGAGATAGAGATAGAGAGAGAGATAGAGAGAGGGAGAGAGAGATAGAGAGATAAGGCACATTGCCTTGTCTAAAAACCTGTCCTTAAACACATACTAAACATATATAATATTCACTAAAGAAGCATACAAATCGAAATAATAGAAGAAGAAAAAATGCTAAATGTAGAGAGAGAGAGAGAGAGAGAGAGAGAGAGAGAGAGAGAGAGAGAGAGAGAGAGAGAGAGAGAGAGAGAGAGAGAGAGAGAGAGAGAGAGAGAGAGAGAGGGAGAGGGGGGGTTAGATGCACATTATTCCCATGCCCTCAGACCTCACACATAAAATGGAACACAGCATGGGCAGATTTCCAAAGGATAGACCTGTGAACTGGAGTGTCTTCGTACAGTTTCTTAAAACGTACAGCAAGTTGTGCATGTAATGATGGCTGAGGTGTTTGTCTTATCGGCTTGTGGGTGTGAGACATGAAGGATGCTGCAGTTCGTGCTGTGTGCATCTGGCGCCTGGTTATTGCAGCCCTTTGCATACTGAGGGATTCACCCCCCCCCCCACACACACACATACACTCACAAACTCTCTGTGTCTGTATGTCTCGCGGTCTCTCTCTCCCCCCCTCTCTCTCCACCCCCCCCCCCCCCCGCATCGTTGGCTTTGTTGGAACAAAAAGAGGATTCTAAGTGGGGAAACCTTGTCGGTAGACATTTTTTCTTGAAAATGGATACAGTTGGATGTGGCGGATCCAAGGTCTGTTTGTCTTCAGAGCAACCCGGTCAGTTTAAAGATGGTCCACGGTTTTCATTGCCTTTAAAGATGCTGTCCCTTTCACAACACCATTCAAGCCATTGGTTGTCAATTTGAAAGCTGTGTCGAAATTGTCTTCATTGGCCTGGCATGTCGTTGTGGGGCCGACGATATGTCGACTTCGGCATACAAAAATCATCTCCGAATGGCATACATGGCTGATCGAAGATCGTTTCCACGGGAGCAAATCATTAAAAAAAAATCACGCCGAGAAAGGTTTTGCACACTTTTGCAATATCTAGACCAAGCAGCTAGGTCATCGATTCGAGGCAAGTGTTCAAATGAGAGGCTGTTGGGACGTATGTAAAGTCCTGGATGCATCTTTGGTCGATTAACACGACGGTTTGACACCGCAACGGGGGGAGGGAGGCATGTGGACCAATGCAGTTGGTGCCTTTGGAAAATGAGCGGCGATGGTATGTGTACATGATTGCTGGGCGGTAAAGGGCGTGTCTTTCAATGGGAATATGGACATGCATATGCAGCAGCTAGGCGGTTGAGTTTCAGCATATTACCAAGTGCATTTGTGCTGTAATCCCATGTCAAAGTTGAGACTGATCTGTGGTTGTTGACATGATGGGCTACACGGTAGTGAGGGTGTCCTGTCATCGGGATTAGCTCGTCCTACTGCTAGAGCCCAGGCAGCAAGTTAGGACAGGTCTCGAACCGGAGAAGATAAATTGCCTGCATTTTTCCGCTCAGAGATTTCTGTGTTCTCAACCATTGTCTGGCACGGCACCCGAGAAGAAATTGCTGGGGAGATGTGAGAAAATAGCGGCTTTGGAAATCCCTCCCACACCGTGTATGGGGTTGGTAATGGAACACCAGTCCTCTGATTGCTCCACGCTCCACCGAGTCTCTGCTGGGGGCTTCGCGCGCCATGACTACTTTGACAGCGCAACGGTGGAAATGGCTTACTGTCAGACGGGTGTGTGTATTGAGTATCGGTGTTGCAAACGATCTGAAGACATTGAGAAGACTGTTAAAATTGGCCGTTGTCACAACAGATCGAATTTGGGTGAAGTATTTGCGTAAATCGATACCTTGGCACTCCCGGGCTGGAATGTTGAAGAGAGTTTGGACTCGGTCCACAACGACTCATAACTTTAGGACTCGGTCCACAACGACTCATAACTTTAGGACTCGGTCCACAACGACTCATAACTTTTGGACTCGGTCCACAACGACTCATAACTTTAGGATTCGGTCCACAACGACTCATAACTTTAGGACTCGGTCCACAACGACTCCTAACTTTAGGACTCGGTCCACAACGACTCCTAACTTTAGGACTCGGTCCACAACGACTCGTAACTTTAGGACTCGGTCCACAACGACTCCTAACTTTAGGACTCGGTCCACAACGACTCCTAACTTTAGGACTCGGTCCACAACGACTCATAACTTTAGGATTCGGTCCACAACGACTCCTAACTTTAGGACTCGGTCCACAACGACTCCTAACTTTAGGACTCGGTCCACAACGACTCCTAACTTTAGGACTCGGTCCACAACGACTCATAACTTTAGGATTCGGTCCACAACGACTCCTAACTTTAGGACTCGGTCCACAACGACTCCTAACTTTAGGACACAGCCCACAAAGGGTTGTCTTAATGAGCAGTGTGTTTTGGCACGAGAACACCCACGGACGTCAATTGCGCATTGTTTTCATGTAGGCATGAAGGTATGCGGTATTGACTGCATTTATTGTGCTCTAATTGGGAAGTTGGAGCGCACAGATGATCAGTAGTCCTTGAAACGTGCCCCCCGTCACTTACACGCACACAAGCACGTACGCACGCACGCAAACACACTTGCTTCTCCTTGCCGCCCCTATCCTGCCCCAGAGAATAATTAAGATTTCTGCGCCTGGCTGCCTGAATTGATAGCTTGATCCGCCTGGTTGAGAGTGAGCTGTGCAGAGCAGCACTGGGTTTTTAAGATAGTTAGATCCGCCTGGTTGATAGAGCTGTGCAGAGCAGCACTGGGTTTTTAAGATAGTTAGATCCGCCTGGTTGAGAGTGAACTGCAGTGAGGTGTGTGTGAGGTATGTGTTGGAAAGAAAGGATGGCGAGGTGTGGAGGTGGCCGCTGTGTCCGTGCCGTTGCCACCCCCGTGTTGACGCCACTGTTTGGGGCTTGGTGTTTGGGGCGTCGCTGGGGTGGCGGGCCAATATTGTGGCAGCTAGCGCCTTGATCCTCTGGCCGGGACGGGACGTATGTTACCTGGCTGTGTCAACATGTAGCTTCACCTGCCACCCCCCCCCCCCACACACACACACATACACACACACATACACTGCTGGCTTCTTATGTTGTAAAAAGCTCCGTTTTAAGAACCCTTTTTTCAAGACTCACTCTGTTTTAAAAGCCTGGTTCTCAAGTATTTGTCAGCACCAAGGCTGTAAATTTAACAATATTTTACGACTCCCACCATTAGGCCTATGTGACCGAATTTTCTCAGATTTTCAGAGGTCTTATAACAGGTTTAAATGTACTTGTGTGTGGTGTGCAAAACGAGGAGAAAGGGAGGGGGTGAGGTATTGTGACGAGGGACTATTTCATTGTACATCATTCCGTGTTTGTTTAAGCCGCCGATCTCTCCCGTTATGACGTGCCCACCCCCTGACCCCAACAAGCTACTGTTTTGTAAACATCCGAGACAGACGTTTGAGACTGGAAATACAGGTATCACGTTAACCGCTAATGTCCGGTATTTGACCGGAAACAATTCTCGGAATACCTGACATGAAATCGGCAAACAGTCATACATACCGGTTGTTGTTTCATGTTACCGGTTTCTTCCCTTCGAACATCATGCAGTCTCTGTGTTTTAAAATGTAGTTTACTGGTTGGCGTAACAGCGTGACCGGTTAATGTGAGATTGGTTTGGTACTTGTGAAGAAATACCGGTTTTGATAGTGGCTAGCGCGATGATTGAAATAGTGCTGCCACTGCGTGTGTGTGTGTGTGTGTGTCTGTACCCTTGAATTCTAAATTCCACTGCATGTGTCACGTTTCCTCAAAACAACATGATTCATGTTTCTGTAGATATAGTAATTTATGGTTGTAGCTGGATAAATATTTGCCGTCGATATTGTGTTTGCATACACACGCATGCAAGATAGCACGTAATGTGCAAGACTTTTAAACTCTTTTTGAACCTGTCGAACTTACGACTATACTCTCTGTCTCTGTCTCTCTTTCTATTTCTGTCTCTCTCTCTCTTTCTCTTGTGGGTTGTGACAGCCGTGGATTTGACAAGGTCGATGTAATGGGAACGTTTCTTTTCATAACATTAACAATAACACACACTGACTTGAATTTTGTCCAGTTTTAAGTCTACTTCACCTCCTCGTTTCAATATGACCTGATATCACGTGTGTTTTCACCCAGTCTGACCAGTCAGTGTTTCCGCTTCGTATCCACATTACGTTACACCATAGACCAAATAGCCTGGACCGCCAACTCGTCACGTGACCCTTCGAGGTTACGACGCTCGACTTTCAGGGGCGCTTAGCGTCCGGTTTGAAAGACCAGCGATTCGAAGACAGTGAAAAGAAAGCACGCTCCAGTTATTTGTGACAATGGGAGGTGACAATGAACTGGATTTTCCAAAACTCCAAACTAAACTTAACAAAACTCATCGAAAAACATGTTCCATATATATGCACTTTAGCTGAGTTTATTTTAGCATTTTCAGAACTTACCTCGGCAACTTCGTCCATGTTTACAATCGACACCGGATATGACATCCCCCTGATTTCTGAAAGGCCATGTAAGCGTAGGTTCCTTAATGCGAGAGGCCGCTACCTCGTAATAGAGAGAAAGAGCGGAGAGAGAGCTAGTTGGCGGTCCAGGATTAATGGTCTATGGTTACACTGATAAGTGAATACTACACGATTTTCATGATTCTATTCTACATGACATTTATAAGCGAATACTACACGCATCACAAGGCTTAGCGCGGTAGTTTGTGAACATGAATTAGTCCCAGCCCCCAGGCCTGCTCTCCCCGTGTTTCGTGCCGAGAAGCATGGCCGTGGTGATGGTCCTGGCAGTGTGGCGGGGAGGTAGCGGTGTCTGCTCACGGTTTTAGAGACCGGGAGGTAGCGGTGTAGCGGTGTCTATGACGGCTTTCTAGCGCCAAAACTAAAAATTAGTAATTAACCCGTGAAAGTTACTAATTTTCATGAGAAAATTACTATTATGACGTGAAAATTAGTAATGTGCCTCGTGACTGTGGGAGCTTAATGCGCATGCGCGACTGTTAAACCGGCCAGAGCGAAACATCCTTCGATTCGAAACTTTTCTGGTCCATAGTTCTTTAATCCGATGCAAATTAACAATAAGAGCTGAGCGCATGTGTAGATAACCGTGAAATACAACTGTCTGTCCGACAACTTGTTCAATAACGAATTATATCGAAAGATATTTGTGAAAGTGTGTGAGTCTCGACCGAAGAGATCCGTCTGCTAGTGGTCGGACCTTTAGCACATGTCCGGCCGGCCGCCATTTTTCCTCTCTCGGTTCGAACATTTTCGGATCGATTGTCCTTCACTAATACACTACAAAGCAAATGTATGAGTGTGGTAGTGGAAACAAATATGAGGTACGGCTGTCTGCCCGACAACTTGTCGAATAAGGAATTATATTGAAAGATATCTGTGAAAGTGTGAGACCACAGCCGATCAAAAGTCCGTCTGCTACGAACAGCTTCGATTCGAAAGTTTTCGGGGTCGATTATTCTTTTCTAAGATACCCAAAACAACGTTAAGGAAAGCGCTATTGCAGAAAACTGTGACATGCATCTTCCCGTCGGATAACTTGCTCGATAAGGCCTTCTATTAAAAGATATTTTAGAAATAGTGTGAGAGTGATGTTTGCCGGACGTTGAAGCCTCTCAGTGCGGACTCTTAAAGGCTGACATTGTCCTATTTAATTACTTCCAGGGCTTTTCCCATCGTTGCGGGGATGTATAAGTTAAGCTTCCTGCAAAGTTTTAGCTTTGAAGTCCTTACCAATTACGAGAAGTAATTAATATGTTCTCCAGGACTTGGGCTATTACTTACGACCGTCAACACAGACAGTACATGTACAGCGTCGCCAATCCCCGCGTGAAGTAAATCGCTCACCTTCCACGTGCAAAACGTAGTGATATTGACACGCCAGATTAGCACGGTAGCGTATTGTGCTAAGCAGGAAAGCGCGCTTTTCTGTATTTTTGTTAACTTCGCAATTTCCGGGAAACATCCACTTTCACTTTGAGACTGTTGTTTACATTCGACACTATCAAAACCACTTTGCAATACTGAAATAATTTTTTCTGTGTACGAAAGCTACAGCTAATCGTTATTATATCCCCTTAGGTACAGTTTTATAACCTTATTGGCACATGTAAACAATAGGAATTAATTAATGAACGCTACGAAAAGGGCAGCCTTTAAAGTCCGACTACGCAACATCGAACGCAGAAGAAGAAGAAGAAAGTCCGACTACTGTAACCGAAAACCAGGCGAAAATGAAAATTAGTAATTAACACTGTCATAGGAGGTAGCGGCCTGAGCTGACTGCTGTGAGGACCGGACCTACACGTCCCTTGTCGTTGACGGACCGAAGCTGGGCGGCGCTGGTCGATACTGTCCCGTGTCCCGTTCCGCTATGCTTTGTCCGGCACTGGCCGCCGTTTCCTTCCCTTGGTACCTGCTGCCGTTTCCAGCCCTTGATACTTGCTTCCATTTCCTGCCCTGTTACCGGTGGGGATGGCGAGGGTGCACGAGCCAAGTCTATGGACTGTCGTGTTGCTGACAAAGAGAGTGTTGATGTGGGTTGACAGAGGGCAGCGTGGAATGCCACAGGGCGGAGTCATCATGTGTCGCCCATCGGCATCACTGGGTGATGGCGGGGAGGTTAAACTTTGGCCACCAGCTTTGTCTCTTTGGCGTATGGTCACGTTGTCGTCTTCTACAAACCACTCGGTTTTCTTAGCCACCATAATGAAGGTGACTGATCCTGCATCTCCTGTGTCCTGCTGACCAGCGGTGGAAGACAGTCTTGACCAGGAGATGTGGTCACGTGGTGCTGGGGGCGGATCTGTGTCCAGCCAACACTGCCCTTAGAGGCTGGGCTCTGTCTTGGCCAAAGATATTACACTGCTGTGCTGGCAGTAGAATATCGTGGTAGAATATCTTTAACTATGGCGCTGTGGTGCCGCAGCTACAAGGCCGGCAGGCCGCTGTGCTGGCTACTGTGTACACCTTATCGGGTACCCCACCCGACACATCCACCCAACACCGACAGTTCTGATCCCTTCACGCGGACACTGCATACCAGGGTGGCGGGGGAGCGGTCTGCGGGCTGTTGACACAATCGATCTCTCCTTTCCCCTCCCGCTCTGATCACCTGGCCGTTATCGCCGCCCCTATTACCTACCTTGTACGTACCGTACGTGTGGCGGTCACACGGCTACCAGTTGTAGACGAACCAAGGAGAGACATACAGAATGTGCGGCCATTTCTGCGAAAACAGTCACTGTGGTCAACATTTATTCATGTGCATCCCAAGACTGTTTGCCATTATATTTCATGTTTTACAATGATACTTCCTTGAAAGTTTAGAAATTCAGCTTTAAACTTGCATTCTCCCAGTAAGGTCATATATTGTACTACGTTGCAAGCCCCTGGAGCAATTTTTTGATTAGTGCTTTTGTGAACAAGAAACAATTAACAAGTGGCTCTATCCCATCTCCCCCCTTTCCCCGTCGCGATATAACCTTGAACGGTTGAAAACGACGTTAAACACCAAATAAAGAAAGAAAGAATTCAGCTTTAAGTGAGAGTGAGTGAGCACAGTAAAGGTTGTTGACTCGCCTAACCGCAATACCTGTCTACACGCGGTGTCCTAGTCCCGAGGATAAAGGTCTGCTGGAGACAAATGTGTCCGAGTCGCCTTGGGAATAGACAAGTGACTTGCACATTCTGGCTTGTCCGTTCGCATTTGTTGTTTTCTGGCTGGAGCTGCGGACCAATCGGGAAGCGCCATAATAAACGTCTGCTTCAAGTCGCTTGTAAATCGCTGGCGAGTCCAGCATCGCCCAAGAGAGTTTTCAAGTCACTGCTAAATCAAAACTAAATGGAGACAACATCGTTGGAACTGTTCACAAGGCAGACTTTTCCCCGACTTTCGATAGCCCGTAGTCCTGTCAGAAACAGGCGTAGATATAAACCCTCTCTCTCACTCTCTCTCTCTCTCTCTCTCTCTCTCTCTCTCTCTCTCTCTCAAATCGCAGACATGGCAGTTTATATAATCTCACTATTGTTCATGTTTTTGTCTTTTTACGTCCATACATGTTTGTATTGTATTGCGTCTAGCAAACCATAAGAGGTGAAGAAAAGCCAGCAGGACAGTGCAGCACCAAGCGACTTCTCGGTGAAGATTTCAAGGATATCGCCACAGCACACCACGCACACTCTTGAGAGTTTCCGAGAGCCAGAGTGGCACAGTGGTTAAAGCGCTTGCCTCTCACGGTATACCGTAGAGGTAGTAGATTCGATACCCATCCGGGGAGAATACAAGTAACCTTACCCGATTTTTCCGAGCACTCTCCTGTCTACGCAGATGGAAATGGGTACCTGACCGTATGGAGGACTGGGGAAGGCAAAGGCAGAGAGGGAGAGGATTGCGCACCGCCATCCGAAAAGCTGGCCCGGGAGTATTCTCTTAACATCTCGTTCCCCTACGACCAGTATAGTCTTACATTTACCGTTTACACACAGTCTTTGGTGACAGTCCTAGCTCCATAATCTTGCAGTACCGCCGTGGTCCCCCAAAACCATCGCTAGAAGCAGTGTCAAAATGTGTTCATTACAGCTGTGTGTTAGCAAGGGGCGGGGAGTTTGGGGTACAAGCGGGGGAAATGATCCAAAGATCCGTGGTTCACACTTACTGTTTGTGGCGCGCTCCACTAAGCTATCGGGGATCGATAGGCAGGAGGGGAAGGGGAAGAGAACACTCGTGTAGGTAAGCAGCTGAAAATAGTAGGCCTTTGTAAGTACGCTTTTGCAACACACATGTGAAACAAGGTCTTTCAGGCCCTGATAACACTTCGCCAGAAGTAGTTACAATTGTGCGATAACACGTGAGTTGGTTAACAAATACTGGAAGGTAACCGACAACCCCCCCCCCCCCCCCCCGAAGAAAAAAAATTGGGGAAAGTGGGGGTGCGGGGGAGGGGAGGAAGAAAGATTTGAAAAAGAAAAGTGTTGTTACACATCAAAACAATTTCCATTGGGTGCTAGTCGGCCTGGTGTTGGTGATCGCTGATCGTGGTAAAGACTGGCTTGGTTGGTGCGCTGGAGAAAGGGGGTGACGGGGGCTCAGCTGTCAAGTCTTTTCATCTTTTTACTGTTGTCACACATAATTATTCTCTATGCTGCAGTGTAGGCAATTTTCTGCTTGTATCACGGACGTGACCCGGCATGGTTCTCGCGTATTCTGCTGTGACAGTTGCGCTAGCAGGGGGGTCGAATCATTGCCTGAAACTCTGCAGATCACATACCCTGAGTTTTGAATTAACTCAGATATTGCATGCGTAGAATGTTCACCCTGAAATGCAGCTGGGCCTCAACAGTAAATGTTAAACTTGTGTGATAGTCAGGGGAATGTCTTCAAACGGTTTGAAAGTCCTCTGCAAATCTCTATGAGCAATGAAACATGACTCAGTCCACACTTGGTATAGGTGACAAAGGATCGTGATCTTGAGATATGCTGGATACAGGGTTTTTTTAAAAATGTTTTTATTTTTTTTATCTCAGTTTCACAAAACTGCATTCCACGACTCACACGCAGACACGACTCCCCTAAGGTCACAAGCGCTGAAAGTGAAAATCTTTGGCCGCAGATTGATCGCCATGTGAATGTTCACTTCTTTCGGGACACAAGTGACCGCTTCGTGCAAACAAACCCTTTCAGCTTGACACTTGAAGCACGTGCCAGTGACACGTCTACACACACCCACAATGTGGCTTTCCTTTTTTCCATACAATTCATTGAAACGTTCCTCTGAGTCTGACCCATTAGCCATGATTAGACTTTGCGGCTCCAAAAGTTGACGCCAAGCCAGTGAGAATTCAAACAATAATGTAATGCGTCGTCGATGACAAACTACCTACCGGCGCATAGTTGACTTGGACATTGGTGCCGATTGACAACCCTACGTCAATCCTACGTCGGCTGTCCGAGTGACAACCCTACGTCGGCTGTCCGAGTGACAACCCTACGTCGGCTGTCCGAGTGACAACCCTACGTCGGCTGTCCGAGTGACAACCCTACGTCGGCTGTCCGAGTGACAACCCTACGTCGGCTGTCCGAGTGACAACCCTTTGTCGGCTGTCCGAGTGACAACCCTACGTCGGCTGTCCGAGTGACAACCCAACGTCGGTTGTCCGAGTGACAACCATACGTCGGCTGTCTGAGTGACAACCCTACGTCGGCTGTCCGTAGACTGCTCTGTGTGTGTGTGTGTGTGTGTGTGCGTGTGTTTGAAGTAACCACACCTTTTGGAATAAAGGGAAAATAATGCGGGGAAGGTGATGTCTCTTATCCAAGTCCGTTGTGTTATCGGTGGTGGTCGCGTGGCTGAGATCGAGAAGGGAGGTAACTTTGCCTTAATCGGATGAGGGGAACAGTTGTTGTCCCTTGACGACTTGCCTGAGAAAGACGTGTGCATATTTCTCGTGTGTGTGTATGAGTGCTATTTTCACTCACTGTTATGCGCAGAATGATTTCTAATCAAGTTCTCCAACCGCAACTCCCCTCTCTCTATCTTCTGCTTCCTTCGTTTAATTGGGGTTTGTATTAATGGATCATGCGGTGTATAGTGTGTGT
>NC_090256.1:14581981-14614481 GCF_037325665.1 Littorina saxatilis | reverse complement strand
GGTTGCTGGGTTATACAAAAAAAAGGAGGGGGGGGGGGAGTGCATGAGTTAGAAAGTGGGGGTGGGGGGTGGTAAGGATCTGTGAAGGGAGAGAAAGGTTATCGACAAAAGCGAATATTGAGAAGAGTTGAGGTGTGTGTGTGTGGTGTGTGTGTGTGTGTGTGTGGTAGAGAGAGAGGGAAGGGAGAGAGGAATGCTCGGTAGAAGGGGCGCGAGGCCAGAGCGATGTTGGCAGAGTGTTGATGTTGTGAGTTGCGCAGAGCAGAAAACACGCTGTCAGTCTGACCGTGTCTACACACCTGCATAGCTGCATCACAGAGATCGACTCCATGCATGTCCTGTATTGTCACCTCTGGACAGTTGCAAGCGAGCTGAGGGGACTGATCAGTCCTGGTGACGCGACACTGTCCAGCAAGGGTTGATGGTGTCCTCTGAAGGAGTCAAGCTTTGCAATGCACGGAGTTAAGGGGGCGAGAGGCAGGAGAGATAGTTGACAATCGGCAACACTACAACATACCTGTGTGACAGACGCAGAGTCTGGCAAGGCCACCCGCACGGGACAGAATGAGGTGTGATTTGTGCTCGGACCTGCAGCTTGCGCTGTTTGCAGGGAAGGATCGCTAACCAGTGTAGGCATGACAGACAAGCAGCAGAAATGATCGAGGAGCTGAGTGCTGCTGTTGGACGCTCACCAGGACACGCTCTTGATGCCAGGAACGCTGCCAGTCGTTGAGTGGCACGAGGCTATTCTTGTACACCACTGATGATCTACTGTCATGTCCAGGTTGTGCACGGGTTTTCTGTACGGCTGGGAATACTTTGTGTGTGCGGATTGATGGTATTATTGAAGTGGTGCAAGAGCAAAACATTGAGCATGATGTAAGTCCCTGTACACACGATAGCTGGACTTGATGTAAGTCCCTGGACACACAATAGCTGGACTGTTTTAGACGGATCAACAGGAGGACGTTGTATCAGTGCGGGAACAGGGACTGGCCCAGGTCAGACGGACCCTTGTGCTCTCTTGTGTCATGCGCTGACCACTGTCCAACAACACACACTCTGAGGGAAACAATGTAGTCCTAACGAAATGAAGAAATACCGCCGATCTTGTCAAAAATTAACTTTCCGGTTGGTGTCTTGCTGTCTGTTCTGTAAGGATGCGTTGTTCGGTCTGATCGTCTAACTTTATTCATGGGATACATTCCCACATCTTGGCAAGCCTCTGACGCGGTATTTGCAGCAGCATGCAGTGTTTTCATCTGGTTGATGCTGTTCATTTTGTGAATGATCATGGTTGTATGGAGAAAGCCTAAGAGTGGATGTGATGTTGTGATATTTACGGCTAGTTGTTGATATTGAGATGACATACCGTGTTCACGAAAGCTTTTGGCTTGAAGGGCTGGTTTTCTGTAACTCATAACTCATAACTCATAACATTTTATTGATCCAACAAAGGAAATTAAATTGGTCATCAGCACATATAGGTCATTAATTAATAATTATAAAAGAATAAGAGAAGAAAATTCATAAAACCCATGATAACAAAAAAAATATCTAAAGTAATATATGTACAACTACAATACCCTTTTTACTTGCCAGTGCTGACAACAAGAGGAGCAAACAAGGGCAGCTCACTCAGCTCACCTGGGCTTTCAGTTTCCATCTCTTATCATTGTGTCTGTTTTGTGTATGCCCTGTATTCTTACCTGTATGTCTGTGTGTGTGTGCAGCGATGGGGGTTTTCTCACGCACAACGCCACGCGCGACACCTACCCGGCCCCCGTGCCCACCAAGGTCGTCAACTACGGCAACGGTGACGCCAATGGCAAGGTGGACGCTACACACCACGAACAGCCCTACTATAATGAATTCGTCGTGAGTACACACATCCTGCCCTCAACCCCCAAGTCGTGTCCGGCTTGTTCTCAATCGTCGTCTTTCTGTCTGCCACTCTTTCTCTTACTTGTATTTGTCTGCCTTTTGTTTCATGCCGTCACAATCTTCCCTTCATTATCTACATCTCCTCAGTCTGTGTCCATGTTTTGTTGGTCTGTTGTATTGACTGTTTCGTCCATGTTTTGTTAGTCTGTTGTATTGACTGTTTCGTCCATGTTTTGTTGGTCTGTTGTATTGACTGTTTCGTCCATGTTTTGTTGGTCTGTTGTATTGACTGTTTCGTCCATGTTTTGTTGGTCTGTTGTATTGACTGTTTCGTCCATGTTTTGTTGGTCTATTGTATTGACTGTTTCGTCCATGTTTTGTTGGTCTGTTGTATTGACTGTTTCGTCCATGTTTTGTTGGTCTATTGTATTGACTGTTTCGTCCATGTTTTGTTGGTCTGTTGTATTGACTGTTTCGTCCATGTTTTGTTGGTCTGTTGTATTGACTGTTTCGTCCATGTTTTGTTGGTCTATTGTATTGACTGCTTCGTCCATGTTTTGTTGGTCTGTTGTATTGACTGCTTCGTCCATGTTTTGTTGGTCTATTGTATTGACTGCTTCGTCCATGTTTTGTTAGTCCGTTGTATTGCCCATATGTTGTTTTTTCCCGGTCAATTGTACTGTCAATGTTTCGTTGGTTGGTTGTATTGTCCTTGTTTTATTGTCTGTTTTTGTGTTGTACTGTCCATGTTTTGTCTGTCTGTAGCTCTGTTCATCTTTTTTGTCCTTCTGTTATATATTTGTATGGTTATTGTACTGCCTGTGTTTTGTCATACATGTACCGTTGTATTGTCCATGTTTTCTCGGTCTGGTATGTTCGTGTTTGTTGGTCCATGTATGTTGTATTGTTCATGTTTTGTCGGTCTGCTGTAGTGTCCAAGTTTTTTCCGTCTGTTCATGCTTAGTAGGTTTTGTTGTGTTGACAGTGTTTTGTCGGTCTGTTGGATTGTCCGTGTTTCATCTGTCCGTTGTGTTTTGTTTTGTTGGTGTGTTGCCAAGGTGTGTTGGTCTGTTGTAGAGTCCAAGTTTTGTTGGTCTGTTTAAGTGCTCGTGGTTTGGGGCTGTTGTATTGTGGGTGTTTTGTCAGTCTGTTTTGTTTTGGCTGTAGTATGGCCTTTATCTTTTTAGTCTTCTGTCTTTGTCTGTGTTCTCAGGCCGTTGCCCGGTCGTTGTTTGACGAAAACCACTTGTCAAAGCGTCAGCGGGATGCTAGTTTTACACCTACTGTTTCTGTGAGGACTGGAACGGGGTAGATTGTGAGAGCAAAGGGAGGGAACCACTCCGTTTCTATCAGGTGGCACTGCCAGGGCTCTCCCTTTGGTTTGACGCTGGGTAAGGTGTCACCAGTCTATGGTCATGCTTGGTAGCAGTTAACAACACGTTTAAAAGTGACAGTGTTCACAGCTGGTGGTGTCACCATTGCTTTGGGTTGTCTTCTGAAAAATGCATGGGATAACGACATTTGTGAACAGTGTAAGCGATATATATGCGATTATAAGCTGGTGTCTTAAACAGTTGCGAACTGAGCCAACATGAAGCTGGTCCTAGGTCACTCAGCAAGTGGCTCCAAGTGGATGGGTGCCCAGCGGGGGGTTTATGTCGGTCAACAGTTGACAGTCAACATGGTCACCTCCTGGACAATTTAGCCTCCAAATGTTTGTCTGCCGAAATTGGACACAGATCGGTTGAAGATCATCCATCTGCCCCCCCCCCCTAGTCCGGCCCTGTCTTTGTCTGGGTAGCGTAGTACCGCGTGTTCTGTCTTAGCATAAATTATATAACCACGTCATGTCCCAAATAGACACTAGTTCTGGGAACACAAAAACCAAGTTAGCAGCAGCGTATTCTGTCGTTTTTCTCGCAACCTCTACACATAGTATCCTCATATTTATACACAGTAGCGGAGTTATATATTTTCCCCGTCCCCTGCCATCGTGTGCATCCTTTCCTCCGCTGAACACCCCCCCCCTCCCTCCGCCACCCCCTCATTTACTGTACCTCATCGGCCCATTCACCTTGTGTTTCCCTGTATGTGTTGGCGTGGAAGTGAAGACAGTTCTTAGAAGAGCCACAAGCACGTATTATTCGACATCTCTAGCCAACGAAGAAGGATTGGACATCTGAGCATTGCCGTTCATCTGAAAGTTTGGCGTCCGTTTAAAGGCAGCGAACATGATATGGAGTATTCAGCTTTTATCTCGGGTGGCAGAACGGGCACTCGATCAGGGTTATAGTAACACAATACTGTGTGGTGTAGCATGCATGACCGTGTAATAAATTATCTGGCTGGCTTATATCAGGTGCCTGTGGCCTCTCACCTCCCATCACACTCCCCCCTCCTCTCAGTGGCCTCATTTTGCCTTACCTGTCGCTCGGGGGGGGGGGGGGGGGGGGGGGTGTCGTGCGTCGTCAGCAGGCAGTGACAAGTGGGGGCTGTGTGAAATGTCTTCCCGGGTCACGGCTGCCAGCACATTTTCAATTGCCTCTTACGGGTTGACAAGCCGCCACTTTGCCTGCTCTGCGTTCCCCTGCCTGCTTGTCTTCGTGCTGCGGCGCCTCCGTCGCTACCTCCCGCCCCTCGCTGGTCCCCCCCTCGCAGACACGGCCTTCAAATAGTGCACCCAGTACTTCGCCAGTCTCTCCAAACACACACACTTTTACCACTTTGTATGCTTCACAAACCCCACAAATAAGACGCCACTGACATTTCTTGAGGCCTGAGAAAAACTTGAGGTTGAAGTCAAATTGGTTGAACCTGTGAAAGTGAGCTCAGTGTTACTTCACAGCTAGTTGGAGTCGCATTGCTGAGGTCAGACATCCCGATTTGCACGGCAGTGCGTTTGGTGAACAAGTTGAACAGCTGTGCCAATGTCAGTGTATGCATGAAGGCTTTCACACACACTGGAGTTACATAACTGAACAATATGCTGACTTGAGTGTGTTGTGCACTGATTCTCGGATGCGGGGAAAACATTTAGCAGCAACTCAGGCTGTGTTCCTGTCACCTTCTTTTTTTATGCAGGTTGGACGTCTGACAGTCTATTTATGACACATGGTACCTGCAGCCAGTAGAAAAGTGCACGCACACAGCAAAGACGGAAAATTAGGGGGAAATGACGAGCAAGTGATTGACAAAGCGTTGTAGGTGGATGCTATGCTGCAGGGGGGTGCACTGACACTGACGGGTGCTGGAGCCTGACTGCAAGTGTCGATTTTCAAGTTTCGTTGAAGGCAAGTCGTGGTGTTGCGGCTTCTTTTTCTTTCACCTGTCTGACGTGACTTGCAGGGCTGTCATATGCTGGCCTCGTGGGGCTAGGTCTTGCAACAGGGTGTGTCGTGTGTTCGCATGCACGCCTAAACACTCACCCGTAGAGAGACTCGTGGAACTGTTGTGTGAATGGACGCAACAGTGAAACGTCGTCCTTGACCGAACCTGAGACACTGGGTGGGAGTGCATCCCACACGCGTCAGCCGCGCACTGTCAAGTCGTCTGGTTGACTTGTCAGGTCATTCGAGGTCGGCCAGAAAGGTTGGCAGCTTTGTTGACTGCTGTCTCAGTGACTGTGCCATGGGCAGATTTTCACTCTTCATTTGGGACCACTTACTTTTTTTTCGGCATAGTTTGACACTATTACTTTTCCGCTCACGTCTTGGCCTCGGGGGATAAATAATATATTCCATGTATCAGTGAGAATGAAGTTTTGTTTCTTCCCATCCCAGCGTGTAGTAAGTTAAATCTGGATAGCAGTACATTGAGTTGTATTGTCTCCAGTGTGGGGCCGTGTCGCTGATATCGGTGTTTGGTCGCTGTCTGAATGCCTGTCACCGCCAGGGTGCACAAAGAATTTTATCGGAAGCACTTGCGCTCAGATCGGAGTGGGGGACATTTTTGCGACCCCGCGGCCGTTGAGGGAGTGGAATGGGATGGGGGGGGGGGGGGGGGAACAGTGGTGTGACTGAACGAAGTAAGGTAGTTTGTCCCCGCTTGGCAGTCAGCTAGAGGGTGGCCGTACAGAAGTGACAGGGACTTGAGCCCTCGTACGCCTCAACTCGAAACATTTCTCCTGTGCCCTTTGTCTACCGCACCGGTGTACAGTTAGTTCCATGGACGTCTCCTGCATGTGCACTGGCCGAGAGGAGTATCTGTGCACCGGCCGAGTGGAGTATCTGTGCACCGGCCGAGTGGAGTAGTATCTGTGCGGCACCTGCCGAGAGGAATATCTGTGCACTTGCCTTCTCGGGAGTGGCGACCGATCAAGCCGGTATCTGTGTGTCAGCGTATTGAGACTGGAATGCCGCTGTGTTTTTTTTTACGACTGAAGACGAGAGGGGCTGGCGTGGAATAGTTATTTGTACATGTATGCAGTGTTTGAAAGGAAGGCGGAAGGAGCGAGCTAGGTGTGTAGGCTGGCCCAACTTTGTCCCTGGCGCGACGACTGATGTGCTTATGAATGGACTGCACATTGTGGGCCCCCAGGCGGCAAGCACCTGACGAGGACAAGACAGTGTCGAGTGTAGAGAGCGCTGCCAGTCTTGTTCCACACACCCGCTATCCGCCTCGCCCCGCCAGGTGCCGAACGTGTGCCGCGTCCTGTAGCTTCCTAGAGAACCGCTGTACTGGGGGGAATGTTCACTCTGCCGCCGGCTTTTCTCGTCTCTGACTTCATACGGACCTTGCCACTCGACGTGAACAACAGACAGACACGGTGCTGGAAGTTTTAGAGATCGCAACAGGAAGGTTCCGTGTATGAAGTAGTGAAAACTTTGACGTGTTGAATTAGTGGAGATTCCAGTGAGTTTTGACGTTAGTGTGAGATACGTACGTGGAGATTTCTGTGAGGTTGGACGCGTGAGATAACTTGAGTGGAGATTCCAGGGAGGTTGGACGTCAGTGTGAGATAAGTGGAGATTCTTGAAAAGGTTCAGCCACTGAGTAATTTGTCGAGGATATACCTCAGTGGGTTGGGCGGGAGGGATACGTGAAACATGCGGTGAGGTTGGAGATGGTGAGTGAAGACGAGATGGGGTGGTGCCGTTACTGAGTTGCTGGAGCGGGACAGTATTATGCCAGGCGTCAGTGATGTGTGTCTGTATGGCTGGCCCACACAAGCATCGAGTAGCGCCGCACGGCGGCAGGGCAGCCACCGCCACCCCCACAACAACCAGAAGAACAGCATCAACAACCAGAACACCGTCAGCAGCATCAACAGCATCAACAACAAGAACACCGTCGTCAGCATCAACAACAAGAACACCGTCGTCAGCATCAACAACAAGAACACCGTCGACAGCATCAACAACAAGAACATCGTCAACAACAACGCCGCCAGGCCGAGGCAAGAGGTCCTCGTACTATGGCGGTCAGAGCCAGCTGGTGGTGCGGTGTTGCAGGATTGGTGGTGCTGTGACTTTTGGCGTGGTGCAGCTCTCTGATGACCCTCCGCGACCCTCCCCCCGTCCGCCCAGCCCTCCCTTCCGTCCTGCCTCCAACCCCCCTCCGCCCCCTCCCCCTCGCCGTCACTTTCCTGCTGGTGGCGGTCGTCGTCGTCGTGTTGCCAACGGTTCCAGCAAGCACGTCGTGAGTAGCCCTCTCACTCCTCTTTTTTTCGAGCATTCCCCTCCCCCACTCCTCTTTTTTTTCGAGCATTCCCTCCCCCCCCCCCCCCTCCTTCCACTTCCTCGTCATTGTGGCTTCTGTGTCTACCGGGCCTCGCATTGACCGCTTTTGGTCTATCCCAGCCGTAGCGGAAAAAAGGGATGTGGGGAGGGGGGGGGGGGGGGGAGATGTCTGCATATTTCCACTACCTTTTTTATTCATGTTTTTATTACTTAGTTAGTGGAAGAATCTTTTGTAATGTATGTTTGATGGTGTATGCCTTTAATTCAGCGTTGCTGACTATGAATGTGGATGTAAATGCTTGTATAACTGTGTTTTAATTTTAAATGTGTCAAGCGCAAAGAGCATAATTGTAAAGTTATGATGTTGCGCTATATAAATGCTCATTTATTATTATTATTATTATTATGTCTGGCGGTTGTATGTATTCATTGTGGTGTCATTAAGGAGTCCACACGCCGTGGATCACTCCCATACGCAAGATACAGCGTCACTAAACTACACTAACATACGAAAGATACAGCGTCACTAAACTACGCTAACAAACGCAAGATACAGCGTCACTAAACTACGCTAACAAACGCAAGATACAGCGTCACTAAACTACGCTAACATACAGCGTCACTAAACTACGCTAACAGAAGTGCGTCTCCACACACACACACACCTCTAGAGGTTAGTCTCCATTCCTAATGGTCATGCTTTTATTGAGGAAGGTTCTAAACACCTAGTTAAATCAAGTGGATCATTTCTCTGTGTGGTGTTGTTGTAAGTCAAACCTTAGAGCAAGAGTGTTGTCTTGATTGATGTGACGTAGGAGTTAGTAAAAAGGTATGAAAGATGTGCGTGTGTGTGTGTGTGTCACTGCACTGTGTGTGTGTGTGTGTGGATGTCTGTGTGTGTGTCACTGTGTGTGTTTTCCTTCTGAACGACGCGTGAGAAGGGCCGAAGCTGATGTGAAAGCACAACAATGAGGGAGATTGACGAGATAAAAGAGATTGTCGCTGCAAGCAGATGCGTGTTTGCGGCTATAAACAGCTCGTCATTTGCATGTCGTGATGTTTACCATCAACGCTCGTTGATCAGATACTCATGTTGACTGTTGTCTCGGGATGTGCGTGCGTAACACCATTAATAGTTGAAACACCATTGATGTGCGTGCGTAACACCATTAATAGTTGAAACACCATTGATGTGCGTGCGTAACACCATTAATAGTTGAAACACCATTGATGTGCGTGCGTAACACCATTAATAGTTGAAACACCATTGATGTGCGTGCGTAACACCATTAATAGTTGAAACACCATTGATGTGCGTGCGTAACACCATTAATAGTTGAAACACCATTGATGTGCGTGCGTACAGTTAGAACACCATTGATGTTCGTAAACGACATTGTCTCGCTGTTGATGTCGGAGGCACTTTAATTTGGCGCACCTATCCAGAACAGATTTGTGCAGTCTGATACGGATCTACGTGCTGCAATGTAAGAATGCCGTCTCGGTGGCTTGTCTAAGATGTGTTCGGTTTTACTGAAACAAGTCTGGGGAAGAATGCTTTGTCGGATTCAGTGTGTGCATGTGAGGTGTGTGGTGTGTGTTTGTGTGCGTATGTGGTGTGTGTGTGTGTATGTGCGCCGTATTATGCTGCCTGCCTCGTATACAGTGAGTGCTGTCATTGCCAGCAGTAGTACTCGGTACTAGACGGACTTGGTGGGACATCTCGGTGCATGTAGACAGCAGTAGTACTCGGTACTAGACAGACTTGGTGGGACATCTCAGTGCATGTAGACAGGAGTAGTACTCGGTACTAGACGGACTTGGTGGGACATCTCAGTGCATGTAGACAGCAGTAGTACTCGGTACTAGACGGACTTGGTGGGACATCTCAGTGCATGTAGACAGCAGTAGTACTCGGTACTAGACGGACTTGGTGGGACATCTCAGTGCATGTAGACAGCAGTAGTACTCGGTACTAGACGGACTTGGTGGGACATCTCAGTGCATGTGGACACACATTCCACTTTGTCAAACGGGACGTTACGGACACCCTATTTACGCTACAACACTAACACTAGTGACAGATGAAACAGATGGATTTTGTATACTTGGTGGAACTTTGTTCTTGTTTGCATAATCGAAATGTGTAAGTGAAAAGCTGAGGGACACGGTGTGTCAGGCAAAATTCCTACTGTAGTAGTAGTCGTAGAGCGCTCTGCTTTTTGTACAGGCAGCGTCTCAGCTATCTTGTCCCCCACCTGGTCAGGTAGAGAAAATGGAGGTGTGAGGGGAGGGGTGGTGGGATTACGGAGCTTGCTCCCCCCGCTATATAGTAATGGATGGGTGAGCGCGGAGAAAGGGACAGGCAGGGAGGGAGGACTTGCCTTGGAATGCGGTCTCGTTCGTCCGTCACCGCTTGCTGTAACTAAAGGGGGAGGGGGGGGGGTTAAGATAGAAGGAGGGAGATGAGCTGTGGTGGGGTTTTCCAGTGTGACCTCGTATCCAGCCCCACTGTTCACGTTGCGCGGCTGTCGTGTGTTGAATAGTGACGGTGCTGGCATACTTGTCAGCGTCAGTGCTGACTTTGGCACAGTCATGACACGGTACTTGTAGTGATCTTTGCTCTGCCTTCTGACGCCAGGCTTATCTTTCACTGATTAGATCGCTCGTCCTCTGTGTCAGTTGGCTGGCTTTCCACGCCTCTGCTGCATTTGATACTTTATAATTATAGAATAAACCTACTGTCATGCCTCCCTCGCAAAGTTGTTGCATACAATACTGCACTCCGGAGACCGTTTAGAGCAAGTCTAGCACGACTGAACGGTCCATGTGCAGCAGAGGAATGTTCCTCGAGGACCGAGCGGTGCGATGATTCATAAACATTCCCAGCGCAGCAGGCGACAGTCATGTTACAAACAACAACTTTCTCTTGCATTCTTGGCTGGGTTAACTTGGTGCGCTGTTTGAGCCAGCGTCTTGCGCTGGGCCTTGCTACAGAACAAGAACAAGAACAATAATTGAATCCGCCATATAGCATACAAGCCATTGGTATTTGTCCTGGTGTGGAAACGATCATACATCCATACACTCCTTGCATCTACGATACAATCATATATATATATAATAGAGGTGGACAGTTGGTGTTGGTGTCCCGAGCTTTGATGCGGTTTCGCCATGACCATGACATGACTGAGGCATCTGTACCAGCCGTCGCGATATAACCTTGAATGGTTGAAAACGACGTTAAACACCAAATAAAGAAAGAAATCTGTACCAGGGAGGGGGGGGGGGGGGGGGCTGGGGTCAGATCAGACGCTGGGTGCGCCGTCTGCCTCTTACCGCGCACTGTCTTTGCTTGGTCAGGCCACGGAAGGAGGAAAACAGTGAAATGCTCCATGGTTTGCAGTATCACTATCAGACATCACATGAACCTTCACACACATTATTATAGACTGTGATAACAGTCACCTAAATGTAATATCCTCGGTGGCAGCCAAGATCAAGGAGGAACATGTTTTGTTGAAACACACATGTGGTTGGCAGGTCAAAGGAACGGGTGCCAGAAGGCCATGATTTATTAAGCATCGTGACATATATAGGCCGTGCCATGTGTCTTGCTGCTCACTCTCCCCCGACATGGTGAGGCCATAGGCATAGACCTATATTAGATACTAGATGATTACCCGCTTCGCCGTTAGTAAAGTAGAGCCGAATACCCGGCTGCTCCGGCGCACGAAGGAAGGGAGATAAACGCGCAAAACACTGGAGAAGATAAGGAAGAGTTGTGGACAGTTACCTTCTAAAAATAGTAACATTGTGGACAGTGACCTTCCAAGAATAGTGACGAGAATATGGATTGACGCCACACGAAGGAAGGGAGATAAACGCAAAACACTGGAGAAGATAAGGAAGAGTTACTGGGAATGGATGTAGTGGATCTACAGAAAAACCAAAATCGGTTCAGCGCTGCGCGCTGAGAGCACGTGTTGAAAATTCTCATCGTCCAGGTTGTGTCCGGGGTCTACCTGAATATGCCCACCAAATTTGAAGCAGATCCATCGAGAACTTTGGCCGTGCATCGCGAACACACACACAGACAGACAGACACAAGCCGTATATATATATACTGGTTAGGCCAAGGAAAACCAAACAGATCAACCAAACAGATCCTAACTTGTGTGGTATAAGGCGTCACCAATGGAGGGTTGGGAGGTCAGTAAAACCATTCCCTGCTCCTGAAAAAACTGAGCGTCACGCGCAGGGAGGGTGCCATTGGGAATCACGTGATCAGAGCAGTTTTGGACAAGGTGTAAGATAGTGCAGTGAAATGGTGTTGGGGTGGTACTGGTAGTGATGAGCTGGTTAGCTGCGAATGAAGGAATTTGCTACTCTTATGATGTGACTGCAGTGAATTTTGGGTGTGAACCTTGTGAGAATCAGAATCAGAATTTATTGTCATTATAGCACAGAGCCTATTGACACATACAAGATACATAAGTATAGGAAAAAACAGCAATATAACATAACATACATGAAATACAAAACCAAGTGGAACAGGGTGAACAAAGAGGACCTGAGGATGAGCATAAGTTATTGAGGACAGTTGGAAGACGCATTGCATCTGCGTAGTTGAAAACAATCGTACACATATTTTGCCAATTGCCTTTGGATGTCGCTGTCAGTAAACAAAGAACTGTGTGTGTGTGTGTGAAAAATGCCGCTAATTCCGGAAAGAAATGGCTGTGTAGTAGATTGTGTGTGTGTGTGTGCCGTGCGCGCGCGTGTGTGTGTGTGTGAGAATCTGTGTGTGTGTGTGTGTGTGTGAGAGAGAGAGAGAGAGAGAGAGAGAGAGAGAGTTGCCGCTGAACCGGTGTCGGTGCAATAGAGAGGTGTGGAATAACGCTAATGTAGGAAAGAAGCTACTATAGTTGTTATTGCAAGAGAGGTTGACAAGTCAGTGTCGGCGAGGCACGCATGGTGGGGGTGCTTGTGTCAGCACACGGCGTCAAGTCTCACGTAAAACGGGCTCACAGCGAGTTATGGCAAGATGATTCACACTCACATACTGGTCATATCATGGTGGTTATGCGGCGAATGTACTTGCCGTCTCAGTCTGATCGCGAGGTCGGGTTTCGCTTTCTCAGAGAGGACTTGGCCCGCCACCTGTACCAGGACAAGAAGGAACATGTGTGTGTGTGTGTGTGTGTGTGTTTGTGTGTGTGTGTGTGTGTTTACGTGTATGTGAGTGTGTGTCACTTTTGTGTGTGTGTGTGGTTATGTGTCTGTGTTTACGTGTGTGTGCTTACGTGTATGTTAGTGTGTGTCACTTGTGTGTGTGTGGTTATGTGTGTGTGTGTTTACGTGTATGTGAGTGTGTGTCACTTTTGTGTGTGTGTGGTGCGTGTGTTTACGTGTGAGTGTGTGTCACGTGTGTGTGTGTGTGTGTGGTGCGTGTGTGTTTACGTGTGAGTGTGTGTCACTTTTGTGTGTGCGTGTGTGTGTGTGGTTATGTGTGTGTTTACGTGTATGTGAGTGTGTGTCACTTTTGTGTGTGTGCGCGTTTGTGAGCGTGTGTGTGTGTGTGTGTACTCCAACCCATCCCACCCCCACCTCCCTCAGTGCCACTATGTGTCTGTGCATTAAATCAGTACTTTTTTGCCTGTCATGGTAAGGGAAAAACCAAATGATATTAACGACAGACAGCCAAACCTCTTTTGTGCAACATTCTGGGAAGTTGTGAAAATAAACTGTGCCAAGATTGCTGACAGATAGAAGGAAGTGTCGGGGTTGCCACATTGGCTTGACTATTTTTTCCTGATAGGGGTTTATAAGGTAGACACGTTTTAGCGGATTTCTTTGGGAAGGGTAATATTTTCCCTGTAGTGTCAGGTGATGAAGACTGGGGATTTGAAGTGGTCCACTGAACACATGTACCATGTCTGTCTGTTTGTCTATATCTCTGTCTGTATCTCTGTCTCTCTCTGTCTGTATCTCTGTGTCTCCCTGTCTCCTCTCGCCTCTCTCTCTGTCTGTCTGTCTGTCTGTCTGTCTGTCTCTCTCTCTCTCTCTCTCTCTCTCTCTCCCTCTCTCTCTCTCTTCCTCTCTCTCTCCCTCTCTGTTTCTCTCTCTCTCTTCCTCTCTCCCTCTCTGTTTTTCTCTCTCTCTCTGTTTCTCTCTCTCTTTCTCTCTCTCTTTCTCTCTGTCTGTCTGTCTGTCCCTCTCTCTCTCTCTCTCTCTCTTTCTTCCTTCCTCTCTCTCTCTTCCTCTCTCTCTCTTCCTCTCTCTCTCTCTCTCTCTTCCTCTTTCCCTCTCTCTCTATCTCTCTCTCTCTCTCTCTGTATTTGCTTGTTGTGCATGTGCTCTTTGGGGGATGGGATGGGGTCGGGGGGTGGGGGCTGTCTTGACACTGTCTCTCTTTGTCTGATTGCTTGTTTTGGGACAGCGAGTTGTTAATGAAAATGCGTGAAAATCACGATGATAAAGTTTGTCACAGGGCCTATTAGCTGTTTATTTTATGCAGTAAAGAGGATTAATTAACATTGTGCAACCCTTGAATCGTTTAGGTAAGCGCGCTAAGACCTGCAGCACTGTTTCTACAAAGTCATTTGACACCCAGCACAAGTTTAAGTAGGACCGTGGGACATGTTAGAGTGTGTGAGGTGACACCACTTTCCTGCAATCACTGCCTTTTCCACCGCTTCCTTACATCAAATATCAACTTGGTAGCCGTACATAGTGCCTTGCAAATTGTATGGCTGTTTGGCTTGTTCAAGAAAGTGAAGAGTGGGTTTGGCGTAAGGGGAGGGGGGGGGGGGGGGGGGGTATGGCCGTTAAATTCAGCGTGATTTGCCTTCAGACTGTGCCCGCCATGTGGCAGAGTGCACTCAGTCACACGCACGCACACACACACACACACACACACACACACACACACACACACACATGTAAGTGCATTCCACCAGGTGCAAATATCCCTGAGACACAGAAGAGGTTTTGTAAAACAAGGGCTGTAGGCTGAGACACGAAGAGTCTGTGTTACCTGGTTGTGTGTTTGCTGTATTGCATATTTTTGGTTGTGTGTTTACAGTGTTTTTCTAGTTAACATGGTCGGTGTTCTATGGTTGTCTGTTAAGTGTTTTTTCTGTTAATGTGATCTGTATTACCTTGGTTGTGTGTTTACAGTGTTCTTCCTGTAAAATGTGGTGGGTGTTACATGATGGTGTGTTTACAGTGTTCTTCCTGTTTATATGGTGGGTGTTACATGGTTGTGTGTTTACAGTGTTCTTCCTGTAAAATGTGGTGGGTGTTGCATGGTTGTGTGTTTACAGTGTTCTTCCTGTTTATATGGTGGGTGTTACATGGTTGTGTGTTTACAGTGTTCTTCCTGTAAAATGTGGTGGGTGTTACATGATGGTGTGCTTACAGTGTTCTTCCTGTTTTTGTATATTGGGTGTTACATGGTTGTGTGTTTACAGTGTTCTTCCTGTTTATATGGTGGGTGTTACTTGGTTGTGTGTTTACAGTGTTCTTCCTGTTTATATGGAGGGTGTTACATGATGGTGTGTTTACAGTGTTCTTCCTGTTTATATGGTGGGTGTTACATGGTTGTGTGTTTACAGTGTTCTTCCTGTTTATATGGAGGGTGTTACATGGTTGTGTGTTTACAGTGTTCTTCCTGTTTATATGGTGGGTGTTACATGGTTGTGTGTTTACAGTGTTCTTCCTGTTTATATGGTGGGTGTTACTTGGTTGTGTGTTTACAGTGTTCTTCCTGTTTATATGGTGGGTGTTACTTGGTTGTGTGTTTACAGTGTTCTTCCTGTTTATATGGAGGGTGTTACTTGGTTGTGTGTTTACAGTGTTCTTCCTGTTTATATGGTGGGTGTTACATGGTTGTGTGTTTACAGTGTTCTTCCTGTTTATATGGAGGGTGTTACTTGGTTGTGTGTTTACAGTGTTCTTCCTGTTTATATGGTGGGTGTTACATGGTTGTGTGTTTACAGTGTTCTTCCTGTTTATATGGAGGGTGTTACTTGGTTGTGTGTTTACAGTGTTCTTCCTGTTTATATGGTGGGTGTTACATGGTTGTGTGTTTACAGTGTTCTTCCTGTTTATATGGTGGGTGTTACTTGGTTGTGTGTTTACAGTGTTCTTCCTGTTTATATGGTGGGTGTTACATGGTTGTGTGTTTACAGTGTTCTTCCTGTTTATATGGTGGGTGTTACATGGTTGTGTGTTTACAATGTTCTTCCTGTTTATATGGTGGGTGTTACATGGTTGTGTGTTTACAGTGTTCTTCCTGTTTATATGGTGGGTGTTACATGGTTGTGTGTTTACAATGTTCTTCCTGTTTATATGGTGGGTGTTACATGGTTGTGTGTTTACAGTGTTCTTCCTGTTAATGTGGTGGGTGTTGCATGGTTGTGTGTTTACAATGTTCTTCCTGTTAATGTGGTGGGTGTTACATGGTTGTGTGTTTACAGTGTTCTTCCTGTTTATATGGTGGGTGTTACATGGTTGTGTGTTTACAGTGTTCTTCCTGTTAATGTGGTGGGTGTTGCATGGTTGTGTGTTTACAATGTTCTTCCTGTTAATGTGGTGGGTGTTACATGGTTGTGTGTTTACAGTGTTCTTCCTGTTTATATGGTGGGTGTTACATGGTTGTGTGTTTACAGTGTTCTTCTTGTTTATATGGTGGGTGTTGCATGGTTGTGTGTTTACAGTGTTCTTCCTGTTAATGTGGTGGGTGTTGCATGGTTGTGTGTTTACAGTGTTCTTCCTGTTAATGTGGTGGGTGTTGCATGGTTGTGTGTTTACAGTGTTCTTCCTGTTAATGTGGTGGGTGTTGCATGGTTGTGTGTTTACAGTGTTCTTCCTGTTAATGTGGTGGGTGTTGCATGGTTGTGTGTTTACAGTGTTCTTCCTGTTAATGTGGTGGGTGTTGCATGGTTGTGTGTTTACAGTGTTCTTCCTGTTAATGTGGTGGGTGTTGCATGGTTGTGTGTTTACAGTGTTCTTCCTGTTAATGTGGTGGGTGTTGCATGGTTGTGTGTTTACAGTGTTCTTCCTGTTTATATGGTGGGTGTTGCATGGTTGTGTGTTTACAGTGTTCTTCCTGTTTATATGGTGGGTGTTGCATGGTTGTGTGTTTACAGTGTTCTTCCTGTTTATATGGTGGGTGTTGCATGGTTGTGTGTTTACAGTGTTATTCCTGTTTATATGGTGGGTGTTGCATGGTTGTGTGTTTACAGTGTTCTTCCTGTTAATGTGGTGGGTGTTGCATGGTTGTGTGTTTACAGTGTTCTTCCTGTTTATATGGTGGGTGTTACTTGGTTGTGTGTTTACAGTGTTCTTCCTGTTTATATGGTGGGTGTTGCATGGTTGTGTGTTTACAGTGTTCTTCCTGTTTATATGGTGGGTGTTACTTGGTTGTGTGTTTACAGTGTTCTTCCTGTTTATATGGTGGGTGTTGCATGGTTGTGTGTTTACAGTGTTCTTCCTGTTTATATGGTGGGTGTTGCATGGTTGTGTGTTTACAGTGTTCTTCCTGTTTATATGGTGGGTGTTACATGGTTGTGTGTTTACAGTGTTCTTCCTGTTTATATGGTGGGTGTTGCATGGTTGTGTGTTTACAGTGTTCTTCCTGTTAATGTGGTGGGTGTTACATGATGGTGTGCTTTCAGTGTTCTTCCTGTTTTTATATATTGGGTGTTACATGGTTGTGTGTTTACAGTGTTTTTCCTGTTTATATATTGGGTGTTACTTGGTTGTGTTTTTACAGTGTTCTTCCTGTTTATATGGTCATTATTACATGGTTGTGTGTTTACAGTGTGTTACATACTTGCATAGTTTGTGTAAAATGATCGTATGTAATTCAATTGTATATCATATATCTAAATACACATTTACTAGATTCTGCGTTGACACGGTGTCAATCTAACCTGATTGAGGATGATCTTTGTTACCTAGTACATAATGTGTTACCTGCTTGAGCAGTGACACAGTGTTACCTGCTTGTGTATTTACATTTTGTGAATGTTGTGTGTTTACATCATGTTACACGTTGCCATAATGTGTTACCTGGTTGTGTTTTTCAGCCGAATGGGAACTGTGTCTCTGAAGGACATGGTCTGGTTACCATCCGGATGAAGCCAGATGACCATGGCCGCTTTGGCTTCAATGTCAAGGTCAGTCACCCTCTTCTGGCTGATCCGCCAGTACTTAAAGATAATGCCAGTAATGGAGAGAGCGTGTGCAGTTTGGGGGCAGTGGGTGTTGCTGTGGTTGAAAGTTTAGGGCAAGTTGATGGTTCTATAGTGGAAAGCTAAGGGCAAGTTAGTGGTGGTGCAGTTGAAAGTTTAGGGCAAGTTGATGGTGCAAAGTTTAGGCCAATTTGGTGGTGCTAGAATGGAAAGTTTACGGAAAGTTGGCAGTGCTACAGTGGAAAGTTTAGGGCAAGTGGGCAGTGCTATACTGGAAAGTTTAGAGAAACTGGGTGGTGCTACAATGAAAAGTTTAGGGCAATTGGGTGGTGCTGTGGTGGCATGTTTGGAGCCAGTGGCAGGTGCTAAGATGAAAAGTTGAGGGCAAGTTTGTTGTGCTATTGTGAAAAAAAGAGTTCCCTGTATTAGCACAATTGTTTTCCTAATCTGAACTCATCTTTTTAGTTGAATTGGTGTGTTATATGTGGAGGCAAAAAACTGTTATAACGTTTGAGAAGTGTGAACGCTGTCCACGGATATTTTATAATTGTCATGATGAAGACGGGGTACAGTTGTAGGTTGTGCATAGAAAGCTACCAACTACAGTACTACGCTTTCGCGTAGCATGCTACATTTTAACACAAATTTCTACACTGTTAAGCAAAGCTTAGAATTGATAGGCTCAAACAAATAATCGCAAACATGCAACATGCTCTTTCTTAACACTATTGTGACTAGCACTGCCACGGCGTTTACGTCCTGCCTGCCCAAGCTTGCCACCAAGAAACTTCCCAAAAATCAGTAACTGTAAAGAAATCTGTCTAGCAAGCTTGAATTAAGTCCAATCACCACCAAATTTTGTGTACTAATTCAAAAATGGATGCCCAGTTCAGTCGTGCTATTTATAAGTTTGTCACGCGATTTGTTTTAGCAAAGGGGGGTGAAAGGGGGATAATTTGTGTTTTTTAACGTTTTTTTGTGTGTGTTTTATTTTCTACTGCTTTTTTTAAAAGTTATTTTATAACAGAAAGTATTATAAATAATGTTATAACCAAACAAGGTGTAAAACCTTTGAATTAGCTGAAATATTGTTAACATTGTACACAGAAATAAGGAGACAGTACAAAGAAAAAAACAAGCAAATCACGCATTCACTCACAGCATCCTGACTCAAATGAAACAAAACTGTAACACTCACCAAATGATGTCTAGGTAATCCATATTGAATATAAGTCACATTTTCACAACAAAGTACCAACTGTACACCTATGAACAATTCCAAAAGGATTTGAAGGCTCCAGCCATCCATTGTTATCAGTGCTGCCACGCCCCCATAGCTCCTGCACGATTCCGAGATACATGTTCGTCTAGCAGTATCACCGCCTACCACGTGTAGTTTTCCGACTCGTACAAGCAACAACGGGACTGTTTCTTCCTCACTTTCACTGCTTGTATCGCTTTCGTGAGGCGAAAACGATACGTCCGAATCATGCTCTACGGGATCCTCTAGGTCCAACATCCGGAGAATCTCCTCCCGAGACAAGGCTCGCCTTTGATTCATTTTTTTTTCTCAAAAACGCACACAAATCAGGCGAATTTGCAAATGGCAGAAGGGGACGCCAAGTGTATCAAGGGAAACAACTCAATTTATTTGCAAGCTTCAAAAACCGGGAAGCAATCACGAGTCGTGTACCCTCTATGGCTGGTACTGAAAAATGCGCGTCCCGTCCATGGGCGTGTCAGCGCTGGTACTGATTTATCAGTGTCCCGTCGCGAAAGTGTTAAGAGTCTTGATACTCATTTCTGATTCTCACTCCTTGTAGCGGTCAGAATGTGTGTCGTAAAACGTTGTCCACATTGTAAAGTGGCACCGTTGACACTCTCGAATGGCTGTTATGTGTTGGTTTTTTCCCCCATATAAACTTTCTAAAAATGTATATGTAATCTTGCACGAAAAAGCTGAAATGTGGATGTGCAAATAAATTTTAGACAAAGATCCACTAAAACACCATTTGCTATGCTGAAATTGGCTATGTGTGATGTGATACTAACTGTAATTCCCGTGGCAGGGTGGGGCTGATCAGGGCATGCCCATCATTGTATCACGCGTGGCGCCGGAAACTCCAGCGGACCTGGCCATCCCACGACTCAACGAGGGCGACCAGGTGCTCTACATCAATGGCAGGGATGTGTCGCAGCACACGCACGAACAGGTAAGAACAGGGATGGTTAGAAACACTGTCAGCGGTCACCTTACACACCTCGCGTCCACGATTTGCTCTATCCATTTACCTGCTGAAAAGAGATACTGTGTGATAGCGTTCATGGCATTACTTAGGACTTCTTCTTCTAAACAAAGCAGTAAAATATACAGTCCTCCCTCCCTCTCTCTCTCTCTCTCTCTCTCTCTCTCTCTCTGTGTGTCTCTCTCGCTCTGTCTCTCTCTCTGTCTCTCTCTCTCTGTCTCTCTGTCTTTCTCTCTCTCTCTCTCTCTCTCTGTCTCTCTCTGTCTCTCTCTCTCTCTCTCTTCTCTCTCTCTCTTCTCTCTCTCTCTCTCTCTCTTTCTCTCTCTTTCTCTCTCTCTCTCTCTCTCTTTCTCTCTCTCTCTCTCTGTCTCTCTCTTTCTCTCTCTTTCTCTCTCTGTCTCTCTCTCTCTTCTCTCTCCTTCTTTCTCTCTCTTTCTTGCACACACACACAAACACAAACCTGAAAAGGAATCTAGTTTTCTTAGTAACACACTAGACAAGGCAGCAAATGGTACTCAAATGACAGCAGCAGCATGAAGCAGGTCTGTGTTTAGATCTTTATCCAAAGCCTTTTTTGCAGGTGGTGATGTTCATCAAGGCATCCAGGGAGACTCACTCAGGGGAGCTGGTTCTCATCATCAGACCCAACGGTAAGTAACAGTTAGGGACAGCACGTGTAACTTGACTCCTCTTGACTCGGGTCATCACGATTCTGGCCTCTCAGTTTAACATGCCTGAGGATACTCATAGAGGAGCTCAAGAGACAGTGTATGAAAGGCAGGATGAAGAAAAAACAAATGTGCTGTGGGTTCTGAATGTGCAGGGTAAAAAAAATTTTGTACATGTAAAACTGTTTTATGTGTTGTGCCTGATACGACACACACCACTAACTCACTCATCTTGATTCCAAGTCTATCTGAAAACACTTGATCAAAACTTGACTACATGTAAAAACCATGATCAAGGAGAGTGATGTGTTGTGTGTTGTGGAGCGTGTGTGCGGGTGCATGCGCTCATAGTTTAAAAAACGTGATGAAGGAGAGAGATGTGTGGTGTGCGTGCAGTGTACGTGGGAGAGGACACAGCAGACGAGCCTGACTTTACCTACATCCCGGAGACACACCAGATCGCCAGCTCCTCCTCCTCCGCGAACACGCTCGACTCCTCCCTCCTCCTGCTGCAGGAAGGGATAGAGAGCGGCGCCGCCATCGCACAGTTTGAGGTACCCGTCTTACCCCGCTCCCACCCTAGCTTAGAGGCATGGCTCTTCCCGTGTCATGGATTCAGGTCACCATCTCAGATCTGTTTAGCTTTTCCTTAAGACGATCCTTAATTGAGCCCAAAGTCGACTTTGTGCAGACTTCGCAAAGTCTTTTTATGGAAAACTCAGTGTTAAAGCTTGGTGCAGCCAGCTTGGCAGAGTGTACTTGGCGCAGTTGACTTGGCCCAGGACAGGCTGAAAGGCACGGCTCTTCCCGTGTCATGGATTCAGGTCACCATCTGGGATCTAGGACCATCCCTCTACTTGAAAACCAGCCCAAAGCCAACAGGCTGGGTGCGTTCTGTGCAGTGTGGGTCAATTCATTTCATAGATTGCCACCAGTGTCAATTACAAAATTAATTCATGAAAAATGTCCTACCCAGTGCAGAAAGCACATACGCTGTTTTCTTTTGGTCAGTTAAGGGAAGACTACCTCATTTGAAAGCCTTGGATACATGGGAGAAGGTGACCTGAATTGTTTACATGGGAGAAGGTGACCTGAATTGTTTACATGGGAGAAGGTGACCTGAATTGTTTACATGGGAGAAGGTGACCTGAATTGTTTACATGGGAGAAGGTGACCTGAATTGTTTACAAGGGAAGGACTGTGCCTGACAGATTCTGTGCAAAAAGCTGGGACTGAATTGAGCTCTCCTTATGACTGGAGAACTAAAGTTTTCTGTAGAGATTTCTGTGCTGCTGGCTTTTCTTTGAAGGATGTTTTGCTGAGTAGCTGTTAAAGATGGTGAATGACTATGAGTGGATTGGCAAAGTTTTGCGGATGATTTTGTATGTGGTAGACCTATAGATGGGTTGAATACTTGATTTGATTTGATTTTGTTAAGTAAAACAATATCTATGCTATTCATTGTTGTGTAACTGAGCTGTAAGTTAGCTATTTTGACCAAGCCCCTCAGATTAGATTAGTGAGATATGTTAGATTTCTGCTCAGAGATGAAGAGATTGTTTGTTTTGCCAACAGCAACTCTACCGCAAGAAGCCGGGCCTGACGGTGAATGTTGCCAGACTGGACGCCAATGTCAACAAGAACAGATACAGGGACATTTCGCCTTGTGAGTACTGCTTCCCCTTCTCTTGTTCTCGCCTTGCAAAATACAGTGTTCTGTTTCTGTGTGAAAGGAAGATGTGTGTGTGTGATGCTTTACTTTTTGTTGGTCTCATGCTGCAAAATACAGTGTTGTCTTTCTGTGTGAAAGGAAGATGCGAGTGAATGCCGCTTTCCCTCTGTTCGTTGGTCTCTTTGTTGTTGAGATTTCATGGCCCATGATGTCGTCACTGATTTGGGCAAGGGGAGGGAACTGTGTATGTGAGTGAGTGTACCTCTGAGTTTTTCTGACTGTATGTATGCACGGCAAATATTAGGATAACTGCGTGTCTGTGGCTGTATGTCTGTGTTGGCCTGTATCAGTCTGTGTTTGATAGGCCTTTTCTTTGCAAAGAAGGAGACCATTGAAAGTTAACACTAGATTGTACGTGTTTCAGATGACCAGACGAGAGTTGTGTTGAAAAACAGCATCAACGGGGATTACATCAACGCCAACTATGTCAACGTATGTACACTTCTCTTGGCTTTCTTTTTTTCATATTGGTAGAAATTGTACACATTTTGCTACCTAAACGACACTGTTTGATACTGAAACAAGTAAAGTACACTAAAAAAGAGGTTTTACAGCAGAATGTGTATGAGGAACCGTGTTTTACAGCTGTGACATCAAAACATGAAGCACTGTAGTTTGATATTATCCCACCAGTGTACCCACAAGAAACCATGAAGCCTGTAGACAGTATGCTAAGCAGTTTTTCACCCTTCATTGACACTATACTTGCCCAATTGAGTCTAACTACCTGATGGCTAATCTACTGTGATACCTGTGATAACTGATGATGATTACTGTGATTGGTTTTATGTGTTTGGTTGGTCTCTTCTTTTGGTAGTGCAATAGCGTTAATTATGGATTGTTGTTATCATCATTTACATAAAAACTTATCTGTTAATCCAAACAATGATATAATTACTGTGATGTTCTTAACTACACTTTAACATGGAATGTATGTATGTATGTATGTATGTATGTATGTATGTATGTAGGTATGTATGTAGGTATGTATGCATGTGTGTTGGTGTGTCGGTGTGTCAAGTGTGCAAGTAAAAAGGGTATTGTAGTTGTACATATATTACTTTAGATATTTTTTTGTTATCATGGGTTTTATAAATTTTCTTCTCTTCTTCTTTTATAATTATTAATTAATGACCTATATGTGCTGATGACCAATTTAATTTCCTTTGTTGGATCAATAAAATGTTATGAGTTATGAGTTATGAGTTATGAGTTATGAGTTATGTGTCTCCTGAAATGGGAAAATGTTGTGTTTGACTAGCACTTGACGGGACACAGCTTGAGAACAAGAAGAAGAAAAATTGGCAGATAAATTGCATTTTTGCAGTGTGAAAAAACAATATTAATTGTCATTTGATGTACTTAATATTTCACATGGAGGTGTAAGTTGTTGCGAAGTGAACATTATCATGAGTGTTGTTGCCAGTGCATGATGGTCTGTATTGTTGTTACAGATGGAGATCCCTGGGTCGGGCATCATCAACCGCTACATCGCCGCTCAGGGCCCGCTGCCCAATACCTGCACAGACTTCTGGCAGGTAAGGCTGTTACACCTGTCACTTTTCTCTCCTGCCTTGATGGCCAGCCACAGTCAGAAATTAATGAATATTGAGGGAGTGTAAAATTGTGTGTGTCCAATAGCCAGTGCTTTTGACTCACCTGAGTAATCAGTGAGTCTTAGTACTGAGGGAGGGAGTCCTCTATCGGGTTGGGGGGGGGGGGGGGCTTTTTCTAAAGGGGAGAGAGTCTTGTATTGAGGGGGGGGGGGGGGGTCTTAAAAGGGGGTTGCACTGTAATGGCACATGACGAAGACGAGTCGTATAAGCATTTGCTTTTCTTAATGGTTCTTTGCAATTCCCCCCCCTGTTGCCTGTGTTATGCTGTGGGAAGGGAAGTGGTGCATGTAGACAGAAAGATGTTTGTGATGCTGTCTCCCCTGGCATCTGTTGTGATGCTGTCTCCCCTGGCATCTGTTGTGATGCCGTCTCCCCTGGCATCTGTTGTGATGCCGTCTCCCCTGGCATCTGTTGTGATGCCGTCTCCCCTGGCATCTGTTGTGATGCCGTCTCCCCTGGCATCTGTTGTGATGCCGTCTCCCCTGGCATCTGTTGTGATGCCGTCTCCCCTGGCATCTGTTGTGATGCCGTCTCCCCTCTGGCATCTGTTGTGATGCCGTCTCCCCTCTGGCATCTGTTGTGATGCCGTCTCCCCTCTGGCATCTGTTGTGATGCCGTCTCCCCTCTGGCATCTGTTGTGATGCCGTCTCCCCTCTGGCATCTGTTGTGATGCCGTCTCCCCTGGCATCTGTTGTGATGCCGTCTCCCCTGGCATCTGTTGTGATGCCGTCTCCCCTGGCATCTGTTGTGATGCCGTATCCCCTGGCATCTGTTGTGATGCCGTCTCCCCTGGCATCTGTTGTGATGCCGTCTCCCCTGGCATCTGGTGTGATGCCGTCTCCCCTGGCATCTGTTGTGATGCTGTCTCCCCTGGCATCTGGCCTTTTATTTCCCACCTCCAGCACAGGCTGGCTTGTAGAGAGAGTTGGGCAGAGTGTTTCTATCTCGTGCTCTGATCCGCCACAAACAGTCCAAACTTTCACGTGCTGGCAAATGCTTCGATCTCTCTCGTGGTTTGTAGATGGTGGTGGGCAGGGTGCTATTGTCTCATGTTCTGTTTGGCTAGAAACGGTGAATAATTTCATATGAAGGGAACTACCTTGATTTCTCACCTCCTGGTGTGTAGACGGTTGTCTGGTGACTGCTTTATGCTGTGACTGACACTGACATGAATGTTTTGTGCTGTGCATAGGGTGGGTGCAGTAGTGAGTGCTGTGAGTGAAACACTTAGCGTCATGTGGCAGATGTAATGACACACAGTGGCTTGTGTTACAGATGGTGTGGGAGCAGCAGTCATCGCTGGTGGTGATGCTGACGACCAAGGTGGAGCGGGGTCGGGTCAAGTGTCACCAGTACTGGCCGCAGCTCTATGAGACGGAGGACTTCGGGGCGCTGCAGATCACCTGCGTCAAGGAGGAGGAGACGCCGTCCTTTGCCTTCCGCGAGTTCAACCTGACGCACGTGGAGACCAACGAGGAGCGGCACATCCGTCACATGCAATACATCGCCTGGCCCGACCACGGCGTGCCGGACGACCCGTCAGACTTCCTCCACTTTGTCGTCAAGGTGCGCCAGGCTCGTCAAGCCATGGTCGAGCCCACTATCGTACACTGCAGGTAAGATTTGTTGTCACAGAAATTACAGGTTAGTTCAAGTAAAGGTTTTCATTATGCAATTAGGCACCGGTTTTTATTTCCTCTGGTCCATGGGAGATAATTTTCAAAACTTTCAAATGAGACCTTTTCTATCATCTGCAACAACACTCTGTGACCTTTGCTTTGAGACATAATCATTTTAATGTGTAGTGTTTGAACAGACTTTAAATGTATTTTAGTGCTGGTTTTTTTCTTAATTGTTGTGCTAATTTGAAAAGTTTGAAGCTTGAACACACTTGATACTAATGAGGTACGATTGTTGTTTTCAGTGCGGGTATCGGACGCACTGGAGTGCTGATCACCATGGAGACAGCTATGTACCTTATAGAAGCCAACCAGCCAGTATACCCCCTGACAATCGTGCGACAGATGCGCGACCAGCGCGCCATGCTCATACAAACTTCTGTAAGTACACATCTTGATAGCTGCTTTTTGTGGTTTTTTTTTTTACTAACCTGATCTGTCAGGATTATCACCATGGATAGTCTTTATCACCATCGATAGTCTTTATCACTATTGATAATCTTTATCACCATGGATAGTCTTTATCACCATCGATAGTCTTTATCACCATCGATAGTCTTTATCACCATCAGTGTTCAGCTGTAGGAAGTTTTCTTGAATGTTTTTGAAGTCAGAGATTTGACATTTCACCTGCCTCTGGGCATTGATCACTTTCAGGCAGAATACAAGTCTCGTTGACTCTCAGATTAGAACTGACACAATGCAGGGTCATTTTTATGTCTAGGATATGTTATTGTGCTTTGGTTAGGTTCCTCAGCTTTTTTTATTGTTTGAGTTTGAAACCTGACCTTTGAGACTAAAATTTCATGGAAGTTTTATTGAAGTATGTCATCTAACGCCCTGTGATTTATTTTAGTAAATAACTAACCAACCTTGTTTATGCACTGATTTTCTGTTCATTCAGTTGGTGTTTTACTAGCTCTGTGCAAGAATTGTTAGTCAGTGTGTGCATGTGTGAATGACTGGGACTGATGGCAACCGTTGTGGTGTGTGTTTTGCAGAGTCAGTACAAGTTTGTCTGTGAAGCTATTCTTCGTGTCTACAATGGTGAGTGCTCCTCTTGTCACCTTCCATACCTTCAGTGTGTGTGTGCCTTTGATAATAATAATAATAATAAGAACATTTATATAGCGCTAAATCAAAAACTTTCGTTAAAAAGGCTTGCTCTAAGCGCTTGACATCTAAACTAAAACATCATTCACACTCTTTACAATGATGTACAAGAACTTCATGTCACACTCTGGCGTTACAATGCTGACACTTTTGTATTTGATGGCATTAGAATACTGCCAGGTTTGTATTCGATGGCGTTAGAATACTGCCAGTTTTGTGGAGAGGGAGATCGGAGGATGGGACTAGAGAGAAAAAGGCTACGACTTTCCTATACATTCTTCTTGGCAGAATTTTTGTGTGATCTTTTGAAAGTGGTGGGAAAGCTTTAGCAAGATTGATATCTGTATTTGGTAAACCTGAGATATTTACATTTTATGAAACGTAATTTGGTTTTGGCTGTACTTTGTTGTGTATATGAACATTGTTAAACTCTTCCAATTGTACAAGGAGGAAGGGAATGTGTAATGGTTCAATTTGACCAGCACAGTTGTACCAGCCAAAAGCACTGAAGAATGACATGAATGTTTGACTGTTAAGGTTTTGTGTATTTTGAATGACATGATGAAGGATAGTGTGTTACTTGATATTTGTGACAGCATAAATGAAAATATCTCCAGTCGTTTCTTTTAAATTGTGGATCACAAATTTCTTGTGGTCATTCCAAAGAAATGCAAGATTTTAAGACATCTCTTCATCATTTGTAATGAATGAACAGGGCTTGAAGATATCATTCTGTTGTCAGTCAAACTTTTCATCATTTGTAATGAATGAACAGGGCTTGAAGATATCATTCTGTTGTCGGTCAAACTTTTCATCATTTGTAATGAATGAACAGGGCTTGAAGATATCATTCTGTTGTCAGTCAAACTTTTCATCATTTGTAATGAATGAACAGGGCTTGAAGATATCATTCTGTTGTCAGTCAAACTTTTCATCATTTGTAATGAATGAACAGGGCTTGAAGATATCATTCTGTTGTCAGTCAAACTTTTCATCATTTGTAATGAATGAACAGGGCTTGAAGATATCATTCTGTTGTCAGTCAAACTTTTCATCATTTGTAATGAATGAACAGGGCTTGAAGATATCATTCTGTTGTCAGTCAAACTTTTCATCATTTGTAATGAATGAACAGGGCTTGAAGATATCATTCTGTTGTCAGTCAAACTTTTCATCATTTGTAATGAATGAACAGGGCTTGAAGATATCATTCTGTTGTTAGTCAAACTTTTCATGACCATGCAATCTGATCACTTTTAACAAGCCTCTGAAAGCATGTCTTCCTATTGTTTTTCACAAACTGTGTACAAATACATGTTTCTCTGACATAATTTGAACCAAGAATAAGATTGTGCATGAAGATAATGTGTGGTCATCTGTGATTAAAACCCACTCTTGTTGTTTCAGAGGGCCTTGTTAAGCCGGTGGAGGACTTTCGCAGATGAGAGTAGGCCGGGGGGGGGGGGGGGGGGGGGTCGGGATCAGACTTACTCACCACATCAGCAAGATGAGACTTACTCAACATGCCAGCATCACAACGTCCCGTTCAGAATCAGCCGTTTCCTGCCAGCCAGCCAGTGGTGGAAGCAAGAGCAGCGAGAAGTGTCCCTGTGTTTCTCTCTCTCTACCTGGGGGGCAGGATGTGGGGGTGACTGTGCTGAGAAACAGTGCCACTGTGTGTGCCCTCTGTGTGGTGGTGGTGTGTGACCAGCGTGTCTGTCATGGTGATGCAGTGTGCTGGTGCCATGTACACCAGTGCCACCGTGTGTCCCGTCTGTGTGGCTTGAGGGGTGTCGCTGTCACAGTGAGTTTCTGCTGCTGTCATCATGTACGTAGAGCCTCCAGACCGCGACAGGCACACTGCTTGGCTTGTCCTATCAGGGCCAGATGAACAGGGGACAGCAGCCCCTGACAAAGCCTGGGACAACACGTGAGCTGCACATACTGAGAACTGAAATTTAACTTGACAGCTGGCCCAGACAGTAAGACATTGGGCCTGTTCTCATCTAAACAGGCTGAGACCAGCAAAGCAGGATGTCACTGTTTACAGGCTGCTCAGCTTCACCTGGTTGTGCTGGCAGTGCGAGGAACGCCATTATGTGTGCAAGATAGACTGTTTCCTGATGTGGCATCATGGTTAGACTCTACCCACAGGGGTAGCAGTGGTGTGGGGAAGATATCCGTGCACCACTGTGAGATACTTGCAGGCTGATATTGAAAAAGGCAACGGAATACAGCAACATTTTGCTGTGAATGTGAAGCAAGCGTTATGACAGTGGGATACGGCAACCCCTCACCGCGAGGGGAGTGTTCTGTTGGCAGACATTGGAATACGGCAAAACCTTACCGTGAGGGGAGCGTTTTTTAGCGGTTTTTTGGCAAACACTTGAATATATGGCAAAACTTTACCGTGAGGGGAGTGTTGTGTTGGCAGACTTTGCAATACGGCAAAACGTGGCTGCCAGACGAGAATTGTGCTGTCCGTACTGCCTAGGGCCAGTGTACTTTAGGGCCAGGGGTGTGTCTGTGGCCAGGATAAGAACATTTCCCCAGGAGACTGAACATGGGCCTGAAATAATGCGACCATAGACTGAAGTGAACAGTCTCCTGACTGAAGGACGAGAGACACTGCTTGCCAGGCGTAGCAAGGATGCTGCCTCACTCACTATTGCCTGCACTGGGCACCCACTGAGTGTAGGATGACAACAACATTTCACCCAAGAGAGATGTGCATGAAATGCAGACAACTCGTAATAAACATTTTTATCTTGTCCGACATTGAACACTTTTGTGCTGACAACAAGCACTAAGACACTTGGGGTCAGGGAAACTCCCGACAGTGTAACCACTTTTAAACCGCTATTAACTGAATTAAAAACTTTGAACGTAAGTGTCTTGCTAATGAGTGACTAAACTACATGTGTTGTGGACTGTATTTACCATCTGACACTTGACTGAGAAATTCTTTGGGGCATTGGTTCCCTTGTGGGCAAATACTTGATGTCTGCCATCATCACTGAAGTGTGTGTGTGTATGTGTGTGTGTTTATGTACATGTATGTGCTCATGTGCATTCATTCAATGTTTCACATTTCTCCATGTGTGAGGTGTAAAAGAACATGATGGAAGGGGGGGTGGGGGGGGTGGGGTGTTCTAGATACAGTTACAGTTTGATACCCTTTCTGGTTTATTTGACTGAAAATGGGGCTCATTTCTAGGATGCAGGAAATACCCTTTCTGGTTTATTTGACTGAAAATGGGGCTCATTTCTAGGATGCGGGAAATACCCTTTCTGGTTTATATGACTGAAAATGGGGCTCATTTCTAGGATGCGGGAAATACCCTTTCTGGTTTATTTGACTGAAAGTGGGGCTCATTTCAAGGCTGCGGGAAATACCCTTTCTGGTTTATTTGACTGAAAATGGGGCTCATTTCTAGGATGCGGGAAATACCCTTTCTGGTTTATTTGACTGAAAATGGGGCTCATTTCTAGGATGCGGGGAAATGGTTTATTTGACTGAAAATGGGGCTCATGTCTAGGCTGCGGGAAATACCCTTTCTGGTTTATTTGACTAAAAATGGTGCTCATTTCTTGGCTGCGGGAGGGGAGGGAACTGGGAGTGGGATGAGAAATCTGCATGAAACGGGAAAAGAAAAAATTCCATAGCCCATGGTTGATAGGTTGATAGGAAGCAAAATAATTGAGCACCATTCTATGGCTGTCAAGCCAGCGTGAGGAGTGAAGCAAACCTGTTGCGTGGGGTTACAATGTACTGTGTACATCGAGGCAAGCCTCACCTTGCAACACGTGTACTGTGGTGGGGATACAATGTACTGTGTACATCGAGGCAAGCCTCATCTTGCAACACGTGTACTGTGTTGGGCTTTTGGTCAGACAAATCAAGAGGTGTACATAATCGTATTCATGTAATTTATTGATGCGTTCTTGTTGGCCGAGGTTGGTTTGATGCAGATGTAGAGCTGAATGTGAAAGAGATTTTTTCTTGTTAAACTTAGCCCTTAAAGCAGCAAAATAACAAAAGGATCACAGAAAATACATCACAGAAATTTGTGTTTTGTTATTAGCGGTCTTATGGCTATCTTTGATTTGTGCTGAAGAATCTATGGAGTATTTTCAATAATGTCCAAACAAACCAAAAAGAGAATAAGGAGAAAATAAAGTGAGCTTTTGAATGTTCTACAAATCCAAGATGGGTTTTACTTTCATTGAAATGGTCACATTTCAAAAAGTATATAAAGTATATATAAAGTGTCTGTGTTAGTTTTAGTCTGGCCTGTGCAGAGGCAAAATGGCTGTGTTGGGTAGAGATGTGTGGAGCAGAGCTGCCGTCTACTTAGCTTTCAGCGTAGCATGCTTCGTTTTAAGAGCAATTGCTACGCCAAGCTAAAGGAGCATGCAACAGTTCCCTCTTTTTTGTGAGTCCTGGGCCGAGATGTGTGACAAAGTTGCCACCCAAACGGGGGGAGCCACCCGCAGTGTTGGAATGGTTGAAACTGAGATGTGTGACAAAATTGCCACCCAAACGGGGGGAGCCACCCGCAGTGTTGGAATGGTTGAAACTGAGGTGTGTTGTGATTTCAACGAATCAGAACCCGCGGTTTGTTCTCTCCCTTTTGAGTGTCAACAACTTTTGGTTCGTGCAACTCAGCTCTGGTACTCATTTTTGCTTCCCACTCCGTGTAGCGGTCACACAATGGGTCATGAAACATTGTCTACACTGAAAAGTGGCACTGCAGATACTCTCTAATGGGCATTTTAAGTTCCTGCATTCTCGTGAAACTTTATTAAAATATAATAAAAATATTTATTCTTGTGCAAGATTGCATAAATGTGGACGTGGGAATACATTTTAGAAAATGCTACACTTAGTTAAACACCATTTGCTATGCTGAAAGTTGACACAAAAAACTAAATGACTACAGCTGAGGCTTGACAAGGGTTGGCACGTCTAGGAGTGAATAGCATGTTCTGTGTCAACTTGTGTGCAGCAATAAACACAGGATACAACTAACAAGCAACGACAAGTAACTAGTATGGCAAGACAGCTCTCATGTTTTTTGGTCAGTTTACCATAACATTTGTTCTATTCCATAAAATATAAAGCCTGGCTAAGGACAAAGTGCAGGGACAGTGGGAAGCTCTTCACTATTGACTTTCTGGTACACTTGCAAGAGAAGAAACTAATCAGGAAGTGTGTATGTGTGTGTATGAGATAACGTGAGCAAATGAATGAAAGAGAATGCGTTTCGCATGTTTGCACACTCCTATTTGTCATGAAGCATGCAAGATCATCAATAAAGCGTGTCCAGGTTGGTTCAACCAGAACTTGATATGAACATTGGTGTGTCAGTGTGGCGGCAACACAGCGGCAACACAGCGGCAACACATCACTGTATTTCCCTGTTAATTCAGGGCGCTTCTTCAGCCTGACATTGTCTGTACGATTCCATCAACATGCTTTGTATATATTTATTGTTGCCCCCAAGATATTGTTATCGCTGGATGAACACAGTGCATGTCCTGGCTTTATTTAATGCTGCCTGTACATACACCATGGCTTTGTGCGCAGTGAACTCCCGTGTGGATGTTGTCTTGATCAACTTGAGACCTGTACACTCTTCCTTTCATCATCATTATTTATAACAGAACCACTTTTCTGTC
>NC_090256.1:14551981-14579481 GCF_037325665.1 Littorina saxatilis | reverse complement strand
AAAAAGCAACACAAATTTTGGTCAGCCTATTGGTAATAACTTCTGAAATTTCCAAAGCAAATCATTGAGAATTTGAGCAGATATGGCTCTTTGGGTGGAGGACCCCCTGAAAAATGGCCGCAAAACGTGCCTTTTTTTGCCTATGAAACGGTTGACACCTACCGCCTTTGACAAAAGGCTACATAAAGACTAAAGAAGTCAGGTGCATAAAACAAAATGTTCTGAACAGCAATTTGAACGGCCTTTCCAATGGTTGTTAGAAGTGTTTGGTTTGTGCATATTTTGATTTTTTTGCAGATTTTAAAATACGGGGCTATGGTTTTTGTCAGGTCGATTTTAGGGGTGACCTTGTTTTACAGGCAGTCACGGAATGCCTATACAAAGTATCATCAATCGGACAAATGATATATACAGCTGACATAATTCCCTTTTCGGGCATATACAGTTCAACGAAAATAAATTGCGTTTTAATGCTTTTCTTAGAGTGCGAAAATTGTTGCAATAATTTTTGGCCAACTTTATTACTAGGCCCTATCTAGGGGAAGGGCTCCTAATATGGACCACTTTTTGTTTCATGCTAATAACTAGCTTGTTTTCTTGCGAAGAAGTTTCATTTTGTGGTTGGTGGTCCTTCTCTCTTAGTTTAACCGTTAGGCCTAATTAGAGTGAAATAGCTTTGATAGACATTCAGCAAAAATTAAATACAGAAAAAATCACAAAGGGTCCATATTAGGCGCCCACGCTCCTAATATGGACCAGTGAAGCGGCCTTCACGAATCACTGTCAAAAGCTCCCTATACTTCAAAATAACATGATACAACTTATTGTGCATGTCAGACTAATTCAAATATGCTTTAGATTTATCTGTGTCGGGTTGATGAGAGCATTATTTGAAGCACACAAGGGAACCAAAGAAGCATATCAAAAAACAGAGTGAAAATAAGTGAAATTATCAATTTCCGCAAAAAGAAGACAATTTGATATATTTTTTTGAAAGCTCGAGGGCTAGTTATAGGTTATTTTCAGCAAGCTTCTTAATGAATTAATGAAAATAGCCTTTAGCTTTTATTTTCTTCGATTTGTTGAAGGTGGTCCATATTAGGGGACTCACACATACTTTGAGATTTTGCTATTATTTTTTGTTTGCAGTAGAAACTCTGGGTCAAAACTGCTAAAATGTAACGAATACGGTCTTAGCTGTCATACATAGCAATTTTTGTGTGATAAAAGCTTTGGCTGTGGACAGAAACGAGTCCGTTTTAGGCGTCAAAGTTAGAGTGAACGCTGCCAAAAGTGAAAAAAAGATAAAAAGCTTAACGGTTTTAAGGTTTAGGTTTCTGCAACTGTTTTGACATGCGCAAGTTATCCAGATAGGGTGAATACAGCGAATGAAATTGTTTTTAGCGCTCTAGCGCCGTTAGTTTGTCAGATCAAGAGGTGGTCCATATTAGCGGGAGTCGGTCCATATTAGGAGCCCTTCCCCTAACACCAATCTTAAATGTATACTTAAAAACACGACGCACCACATAATATTCACACCCCCTCACGCACATCTACACACACACCAATCGCACAATAAACACGACATCGCACACAAACAAACACACAGACCGACACGTACATGCCGCCATCGGCTTCATTTTATGTTCATCAAGGGGGTACTGTGTACAAACAGACGCGTTTAGAGAGGTCTTGAACGTGAATTTTTCAATTACACGTGTACGTGTGGCGTCATCAAATACATCTTTTAATGTCATCAAATACATCTTTTACGTCACATCTTGCCAGGATCTACTCGTGTGTATCTGTACCAATTTAGCCTCTTCGACGCAAAGGGATGACGTCTTGGCTACACGTAGTGCTGTCTTATGCCATGTCAAAACCTAGACTGATAAACCTACGGCGACCTACACCTTGGTTTATGCGACAAGGAAGATGTTACCTAAATGTTCTGCTCAACGGTATTTGTTATACATACATCAGCAGACATCGACTTCCATCAGCAGACACAGACTGTACCCAAGGAAAGGAAGTCCGTCGGACAACACGGACGACCCACGCAGTAGCACAAGAAGAAAGTCTGTCTCCGTGGAGAACCCAGTTGCCACACACTGAAGTACACTGTGTCACCTTGACTCAACGAATTTACACAGTCAACACACACCCGCCCTGCACTTGTAACAAACAAACAAACCAAAAACGTTCATTTCCACGAGCATAAATGGAATCATGAAAGAGACGTCACACCAAAACGCTGTCAGTGATCACAACAACCGACTTCCAGTGCCCCCGCTGCTCCGGACTTTACGCCTTGATCAGATTGGGGCGCGCTGCATAGCCATCTCTGAGGTCATCGATGCATTACAGAAAGAAACATTCTTTTCACCTTGATGACATGCCCCCTTCCTTCCTGTGTAGACAGACTGAGCATCCCTCCACGTCCACACATACTAACACTCAGCTTGGCCGCTTTCTGTGCCAGTTGGGATTTTGTTGTTGAAGGAATTTCGTAAATGACGTTAAATGTTAGTCGGCGCATAGACCTATATCTAAATATAAGTCCTTGGTCGGCGGAATTCGTTCATCAACTAATTCCTACTCTTCACAGGAAGCATTTGGGCTGTTGTTTTTTGGTAGCGGTATTTCTGTTAGTGGAAGGATGGTCGTATCGTCCCATGTAAAGCCCGCACATATCTGGTGGTGTGCATTACTGACTGCACGGGAAGGACTATGTTGAAAGAACACGGGAGCCAAAAAGAATGGCACGCAGCTGCCTTCCCAATCCGCTCTACAGCTGCAGCTCCACAAGACGATACTCACGTCGACTGTTCTGATGAGTTACGCGACAGTCTCGTTAGCAACAAGTTCGACATTCCCAGAATTCTGATTTATCTACAAGATTCAGCAGCACAAAAACTTGATGGTGGATAGGAACAATCAATATAAAATGCACAGGATCACTGTCAACTCGTAGGATTAAACTCACGGAGACTGGCAAGCACGCATTCAACAACCAAGGCGAGACCCACGCTACCATTCTGTATCACGCTACGTTGCGCGCTTTTCTTTAGGACACACACACACACACACACACACACACACACACACACACACACACACACACACACACACGCACACACACACACACACACACACACACACACACACACACACACACACAGTCATAATGTCGGTACACCAGGGATACAAAGATGATGACAATATACAACGCTTTACTGAATGCGTACATCAATAGCAAGTTACAATGAACACATTACTGGTGTAGCCAAATGAATTGAATACGAATACTGTCCATACACGACGGATATTCCCAGTGGCGTTTTTTGACCTTTCTGTGACCGTGATTGCCGAAATTTCCATTTCTGTGATCGTGATGGGACTTTGCCCGTGATCCGTGATGACAAAAAAATCAAGTCTCGTGATCGTGATCGTCATTTGTGTTCATGATCGTGATGGGCATTATTGCAAAGCATTTTATTTTCAACGTACATTTTTCACAGCTGTATCACTCTATGATCCACTATTCGTCAAGGTGTTTGTGATCGTGAAAACAAAAATCAAGGTAACTGTGATCGTGAAAGCTAAAATTTCCCTTACCGTGATCGTGATGATACCCCCCTTTGGGGCCCTCAAGTGTATTCATCACCAAAACTGACGACACAAAGTCCAACACGTTCTTTTCCCACAATCACAATGTAAAAAAACCCACAAAAAAACCCGCTAGAAATAAGGATCAAAAGAATTCTGATTACACGAAGTATCACTGACTCCATACAGAAGGTATCCCAAGTTAGGGTCTTCACGGTAGGTTCTTTTAAGTATCTTTCTCCACCAAATCCTATCTTTCTTCATGAGAGGTGTGATCTGTTTCATCAGGTACCATCTTTTATGAGAGGTGTGATCTTTCTCGCCCGGTACCATCCTTTATAGGTGGGGGTTAAACGATCACTCATTCGATCTACGAAAACAATTTCTGCAGCACTCCTTTTCTATCACGCGAATAATTTACCACTGTTCACGGGAAGTTAATCTGTAAACTCGAGTTTCAAGGAATTATGCCCCTTGGTTCATTTGACGTCTGCCCAGAGTCGGCGATTGCCTGGAACTCGATCAGTGCGGAGTGTCATGTTGTTATTGTCGTGTATGTGTGGTTGTAACACAGTTCTTTATTCTTTTTCCATTTAATAAATCTACACACACAAAAACAACTCCGTGATGCAAATGTTTTTGCTCGTACTACCAATACTGCATTATAATTACGTCTGGTTTATCAAGCCAATAGGATATAATTATTGTCTGTACTAAAAACCATGCCAAGCCTACAACATCACAGAACACGATTACATGTCTGCATGGAACAGTACTGCAACAGAGCACCAACGCTCCCGTCAGCACCACTGGGATCCCGTGTGTGACGTGTGGCGTGGGAGTGGTGGCCACAACACGGACATCCGGCTTGGCGGCCATGGCACCTCACTTAGCGGAGTATGCATGAGAGTCGTGTTCCTCCCTCAATGGAGGGTGGAGTGTTTTCCTCAGGTCATTGCCATAAGGACCTTGCCCACCTCTCCGTGGTTGACCGGGTCACATCCGGGATACACAGGGTGGCCGCTGAGCTGTATAAGTAGCTGCTGGAGTACAACTCAGTGGCCTTGGCTGAAGGGGGTAGTCGGTTCACATTGAATGGAAGTGGCTGCCCTTCGTGACCCTATGCCCACGGTACCATCATGTGGATCATGTCACCAGGAACAACCTGGCACTGTTAGAGTTGTCAGCTCCCGACGGTTTCAGTGACGTCATATCGCGTGACCACGTACTACCTGGCACTGATAGAGTGGCCGGACAGCTACCGACAGCTTCAGTGACGTCACATATCACGTCACCACATACAACCTGGCACAGTACGAGTGAAAATCTATCCGACAGTTTCAGTGACGTCACGGTCACATCACGTGACCAGGACCTACAACTCGTCCCACCGGTGCTTGGTGGTTCCGCCTGAACTGGGCGACACTGGTTCGCTCTTTGAGTTCCGGTCTCTGTCGTAAGGTCCCGAGGTGGGCCGGAAACCCACGACCGGGCCCGAATTGTCACGGAAAAAGTCGACACTGTCGTACGTGGGGTCGCCATTGTCTTGCCCGTCTGTGTCTGCGTCGTGCACCATGTTGGTGTACTCGGCGTTACGCCCCCGTGTCGGGGACTTGATGACAGGCTGGGCGTTACGGTGTGACGGTGAAACAGGTTTGGTGTTTATCCGTGTGGCTGAAACAGGGTGTGCACCACGCCGTGAGGGCGAAGCCACGCCGTGCGCCTTGCCGGGGCTGCCTTTGTTCCGGGGCTTCTTGACCAGCGCGTACTCGTCGTTGTTGACGGTGTAATGGTCGATGTGCGACCCGGGGCCCTCCTCCCCCTCTTCGTAGTCACCGGCGATGGGGGGCGGGGGAGGGGGCAGGGGAGGCGAGGGAGGGGGCTGGGGCGGCACGAGGGGTGTGTGCTCCCCGTTAGGGCTGTGTGGATGGCCGGAGTGGCGGTGTCCCGGTCGGTGCAGACTGTGGAACTGCGCGCCGTCAATGGCCTCGTAGATGTTGCCCAGGTCGCCGTTGGCCTTGAAGGAGCTGCTGCGCGTGCTGCTCATCGTTCCCCCGCTCCCCCCGCTCCACCGCCTGGGCAGTGTCCCTCCCCGCGGCCCGTCGCTAGGCAACGTGCTGTAAGGCTGGACATTGGCCAGCAGGTCGTTCAGCTCGGGGTCCGTGTTCCCCAGAAAGCTGGACACCCTGCTGACCCCGCTGTGGCGCTGGTCACTCTCCTCGTCCGTCGACTCTGCGTGCACCGTGCAGGACACGATCTGGAGACACAAACACCGTCAGGTCAGGACTGTCGTGTAGAGCTACTTGTATGGTGGGGTAGGGGACACAAAAAACACCGCCAGGTCAGGACTGTCGCTGTGGAGCTACTTGTATGGTGGGGTTGGGGACACCAACACCGTCAGGTCAGGACTGTCGCTGTAGAGCTACTTGTATGGTGGGGTTGGGGACACCAACACCGCCAGGTCAGGACTGTCGTGTAGAGCTACTTGTATGGTGGGGTTGGGGACACCAACACCGTCAGGTCAGGACTGTCGTGTAGAGCTACTTGTATGGTGGGGTTGGGGACACCAACACCGCCAGGTCAGGACTGTCGCTGTGGAGCTACTTGTATGGTGGGGTTGGGGACACCAACACCGTCAGGTCAGGACTGTCGTGTAGAGCTACTTGTATGGTGGGGTTGGGGACACCAACACCGTCAGGTCAGGACTGTCGCTGTAGAGCTACTTGTATGGTGGGGTTGGGGACACCAACACCGCCAGGTCAGGACTGTCGCTGTAGAGCTACTTGTATGGTGGGGTTGGGGACACCAACACCGCCAGGTCAGGACTGTCGCTGTAGAGCTACTTGTATGGTGGGGTTGGGGACACCAACACCGTCAGGTCAGGACTGTCGTGTAGAGCTACTTGTATGGTGGGGTTGGGGACACCAACACCGTCAGGTCAGGACTGTCGTGTAGAGCTACTGTATGGTGGCTTTGGGGTAGGGGAATATGCGTGAGACTGAGAGGCGGGAGGGGAGAGACAGACAGAGATCTTGTGAGAGACAGGGAGGGAATGTATGTCTGTATAAGAGAGAGACAGACAGTGCAGACTGAAAGCGTGTGCGTGTGTACATTATCTGTGTGTGAGAGACAGAGGGAGAGCAGAGAGACAGAGGGAGAGCAGAGAGACAGAGGGAGAGCAGAGAGACAGAGGGAGAGCAGAGAGACAGAGGGAGAGCAGAGAGACAGAGGGAGAGCAGAGAGACAGAGAGAGAGCAGAGAGACAGACAGAGGGAGAGCAGAGAGACAGAGTGAGAGCAGAGAGACAGAGGAAGAGCAGAGAGACAGAGGGAGAGCAGAGAGACAGAGGGAGAGCAGAGAGACAGAGGGAGAGCAGAGAGACAGAGGGAGAGCAGAGAGACAGACAGAGGGAGAGCAGAGAGACAGAGTGAGAGCAGAGAGACAGAGGAAGAGCAGAGAGACAGAGGGAGAGCAGAGAGACAGAGGGAGAGCAGAGAGACAGAGGGAGAGCAGAGAGACAGAGAGAGAGCAGAGAGACAGAGGGAGAGCAGAGAGACAGAGGGAGAGCAGAGAGACAGAGGGAGAGCAGAGAGACAGAGGGAGAGCAGAGAGACAGACAGAGCGAAACGTGCGAAACGTGTGAAACTGTGAACGGCTGCGTATTTGTGTGTTCAGGCAAATTTCAGGACGTGACGTTAACTAACCTGCGAGTCCGGAGAGCTGGTGACGTGGTTGGGGTCAGGGGTTCGGGCAGTGTCCGGTGTGTGCATGTTGGTGTGGTTGACGCTGGTGACGGCGGTGTCGGTGAGACTGTTGTGGCTGTTGTGGTTGAATGTGTCGAGGGGCGTGTCGTCGTGCCGCCATAGCGCCGCCTTCTCGCTGCTGTCGCCAGGCTGGTGGGTCCGCCGTGATATGCCCCGGTAACTGCACACACACACATACACACAAACACACACGCACACACACGCACGTGGGCACACACAGACACACACACAGACACATACACACACCCCTCCGTCAGTATTTACTATAAGTCACGATCCTGATAAAAAATATAAGTCCAGTACTTGGACACGAAAGGAGGGAGAAGGAGGGGGTTGCGTATGGTGGTGGCAATGATTGAAGAGGGGTAGGGCAATGACAGTCAGTGAAGGGAAGAGAAGACTCTTGCCAGCTAATGAGGACACACTGGGGGAGATGACCGGCAGAGAGGCAGGGGACGGCAGAGAGGCAGGGGACGGCCTCACAAGGGTCAGAGGAAAGCGAACGATAGACAGGGCGAGGGACACAGAACGGACTCTAAGGCCAGTGAGTCAGGAACGGACAAGAAAGGCCCGCCGGTCTTGAAAAAAAAGCGGTAAGCCTGGAGACCTTACTTTCAGGTCACACAGACAGGCAATGACCAGACATGCAGGGAGCGAGGATACTGCACACACAATGAAAAGGGGCTTAGCCAATTAGAGGCCTGTCCGGTCTAGGCGGGCGATAGCATAACGTGTGATAAGGGCGATAGCATAACGTGAGATAAGGGCGATAGCATAACGTGAGATAAGGGCGATAGCATAACGTGAGATAAGGGCGATGTTCAGATCGGTTCAACTGGCTCGCTCATGGCTGGTTCAGTCAACCATAAAAGGTCGGGCCAGGCTTTCACTCGATTCTGTCTCTCGAAGAAAGTTTTGTCAACATGGACGTCTATAGGCGCAACAAATGAGGCTGGAACAGACGATGTTCGGAAATAACTCTGTCGGCTTTGTATGGACTGTGAAAGAGTGGATACCCTTGCATATTCGGGGAAAAATAAATGCACACGTGCTCCTTGTCCACGTGTTTCAGACACACCCCTCGCTAGTGATTGGCCCGTGCAATGTTTGTACCTCTAAAAGCAAGGGTATTCACTCTTTCACAACCCATACAAACCCGACAGTGTTACATTTGGAATTTGTCTGTTGGGAACTGCTGTAGAAGAGCACGAGGAGTGGGGTGAGTAGAGATATGGTGAGGTAGGGTGGGGGGGGGGGGGGGGGGAGGGGCGGTTGGTGGCTGCACTCACCTGATGAGCACGTAGACCAGAGCGATGACCAGCGCCAGGATGACCACACCGAAAAACACGTAGAGAATGACCAGCTCTGTGAGAAGCAACAACACACACTTCGTTACACAAGAACCAAGAGCCAAGACACACACACACACACACACACACACACACTCACACACACACTTCGTTACACAAGAACCAAGAGCCACACACACACACACACACACACACACGCGTACGCACGCACATACGCACGCACGTACGCACGCACGTGCGCACACACACAACACAACAACACATAAACAACAAGACCATATCTACGCAACACCTAAAACATCCAGGCTTCCTTTTTCTGTCAAGATTGCCCGACCCCTTTTTCGATTTCCTTAATATGAGTAAAATGGAGTTAGCAGAGATGAAAACGAGTTAAGGGATATCCTGTGTGGCAAGTAAATCAGTCTCAGGATACAATCTCCGTCCATTATCACTGGAGAGAGAGAGAATGAAAGAGAGAGAGAGATAGAGAGAGAGAGAGAGAGAGAGAGAGAGAGAGAGAGAGAGAGAGAGAGAGAGAGAGAGAGAGAGAGAGAGAGAGAGAGAGAGAGAGAGAGAGAGAGAGAGAGAGAGAGAGAGAGAGAGAGAGAGATTTTACAGTCTAGTTTGAAATCAGTGTGTAACGAGGTTCCTGAAAGGCAATTTTCCCCCTCAAAGCTCGCGTGAATTTTAGCAACGACCAGTCTGAAATAACCTTAAATTGAATCCTGATTGAAGCGCTGTACACTACGTCGTTACGAGAACTGGGTCTGATACCACGATTCTGACCAATCTGCTTGCGCGATTGTGTTTAAACGGAAAGCAGCACTGCCAGTTCTGGGCACGTCTCATAGCAACAGGACCCATACGCCACGGGCCATTACACGGGCTTCCCGCACTCAAACGTCATTTTTGACCAATGTTCTGAAAAACACAAATAGTCATTCCACCGAACCTGCCCTAGTAACCGCCTCTTGATAACGACCACCTTCCCATTATGATCACCTCAAAGGATCTCCATCAAAAGATTCTTTGATATTATAGAAATCGTTTTTGCATAGCGACCACCTGTCAATAGGGACCATTTTTTGGTTGATCCCTTGGGTGGCCGTTAAAGACAGGTTCGACTATAAAACGAAGTAGAAGAAGTAGAAGAAGTAGAAGAAGTAGAAAAAGGAGAAGAAGGAGAAGAAGTAGAAGAAGAAGTAGAAGAAGGAGAAGAAGAAGTAGAAGAAGAAGTAGAAGAAGTAGAAGAAGAAGTAGAAGAAGTAGAAGAAGTAGAAGAAGAAGAAGTAGAAGTGGAAGAAGAAGAAGAAGTAGAAGAAGTAGAAGAAGAAGTAGAAGAAGAAGTAGAAGAAGTAGAAGAAGAAGTAACAGAAGAAGGAGAAGAAGTAGAAGAAGAAGAAGTAGAAGAAGAAGTAGAAGAAGGAGAAGAAGAAGTAGAAGAAGGGGAAGAAGTAGAAGAAGGGGAAGAAGTAGAAGAAGAAGTAGAAGAAGGAGAAGAAGGAGAAGAAGAAGTAGAAGAAGGAGAAGAAGTAGAAGAAGAAGTAGAAGAAGAAGTAGAAGAAGTAGTAGAGGAAGGAGAAGTAGAAGAAGAAGTAGAAGAAGGAGAAGAAGGCGAAGAAGTAGAAGAAGAAGTAGAAGAAGAAGGAGAAGAAGGAGAAGAAGAAGTAGAAGAAGGAGAAGAAGGAGAAGAAGAAGAAGTAGAAGAAGGAGAAGAAGTAGAAGAAGTAGAAGAAGAAGTAGAAGAAGGAGAAGAAGGAGAAGTAGAAGAAGAAGTAGAAGAAGTAGAAGAAGGAGAAGTAGAATAAGAAGGAGAAGAAGGAGAAGAAGTAGAAGAAGGAGTAGGAGAAGAAGGAAAAAGAAGTAGAAGAAGAAGGAGAAGAAGAAGTAGAAGAAGGAGAAGAAGGAGAAGTAGAATAAGAAGGAGAAGACGGAGAAGAAGTAAAAGAAGGAGAAGAAGGAGAAGAAGGAAAAGAAGTAGAAGAAGGAGAAGAAGGAAAAGAAGTAGAAGAAATAGAAGAAGGAGAAGAAGGAAAAAAGTAGAAGAAGGAGAAGAAGTAGAAGAAGAAGTAGAAGAAGGAGAAGAAGAAGAAGAAGTAGAAGAAGAAGGAGAAGAAGTAGAAGAAGGAGAAGAAGGATTAGAAGTAGAAGAAGGAGAAGAAGTAGAAGAAGGAGAAGAAGACAAAGAATAATGCGGTAAAGAAGAACGAACATTTTAGGGGGGGGGGGGGGGGGGGTATAATTACGTCTTGTAACGTTCTTTGAAAATATTTATGACCTTTCTCTTCAAACCAGCTTTTTCTGTACTTTTAATTATTCTCTGTTCTGAAAACATATCATTGTTTTCCAATTTGACGGGGCGGAATGTGCAAGCGTGGAATTGCCTGTAGAAGATGGCTGCCGATAGGGGAAAAAACAAATGGTAAAAGGAGAAAACAAAATCAAATTACGAAGAAACTGCCTGAAATATCCTTCTGTGGTCGTCTTTTTGATTAAAGACACAGTAAGCCTCCCGTAAACCATCACAGATACTGTCAGGCTTTTACACAGTACAAACACCCTTCCATTTGAACGCTCACCAAACGGGAACATCCTAGGTGCCCTCTGTAAAGAGCGAGCAATTTTCAAAGAATTTATTTTTGGGTGGTTTATCTTACCCCTGAGCCATCGTGAACCCGTGTGATCAAGTTACCCTTTTTCACAATGTAGTCGTCAGTTAGTAATTTGAATGCGACTCCCTGTGAGCTTATCTGCAATAGCACGTTATTATGCACGAAACAAACGGCTGTGGTTCACAAGAACTCTAGCGATGGCTTTTGACTGTTCAGAGGAACTGGCGATACCGGGCATAAAACCATCGTCTGCTACGAGAACCACGACCTTGCGTGACCCTGCTTCCGGGCTTTTCTTTTTTCAAACTTTCAAAACTTCGAATTGTACTGATCTTGTCTTGGTGAAAAAAGAATTCTTTTATGATTTAAGAATGTTTGTGTAACAAGCTGTCAATTTATTATTTAGATTTTAAAAGTTAGGTCTAGCGCCAAAACGCACCACGGTCCGATTGTCTCTGACACTCTCTCCGCAAAAGTAATTATTTGAAAATTGCTCGCTCTTTACGTAGGGCACCTAGGATGTTCCCGTTTGGTGAGCGTTCAAATGGAAGGGTGTTTGTACTGTGTGTAAAAGCCTGACAGTATCTGTGATGGTTTACGGGAGGCTTACTGTGCCTTTATAACTGCTTATTCAAACATTTTCAAAAATCGAAATCCCCGCGCTTGGTAGTTAGTACCTTGCCATCTTGGTAGGATTGAGCATGTGTTGTTATGATGCCACGGGCGTCCAAACCAGATGCTTACTCATGCAGTCCGTGGGATCTTCAACGTGCGGTAACATCTATGTGCATGCTGTGCACACGAAGGCGGGCAAGCCAATAAAAAACGTATACTGTTTACTCGAAAAAAAAAACTTTTCCTGTGCCGGCATGCCTGCAAGGGTGCGTGCGTATGTGTTGGGGGGGGGGGGGGGGGGGGTTAGTCGAGAATAAGGAGGGAGACGTCTTTTCCCAATCTTCAGCGAAGGGTTTTGGTAATGGAGTAAAGCAGTTAATGCCGCGGCATGGCGAGGCGCTTTGCTCGTTCCATCAACCCCAACACAAGATGGCCACGATCTGATTTCCTTGCTGTAGCAGCACCACGCGCTCAGTGCTCACTGATCTGATCTAGCAGCACCCTCATTCCCCAACGTCATTCCCATCCCTGGTCACCAGGCAGAGACAAAAGACATTCACAGGCACACTCCTTCTCGTCTTTGCGATCATGTGTACCACCACAGACCGGTACAGGCTTGCACAGGGAATAAGAGCACCCTTTCGCTTAGACACACACACACTGACACTAACACACACACACTGACACTAACACACACACACTGACACTAACACACACACTGATACTAACACACACACACTGACACTAACACACACACACTGACACTAACACACACACACTGACACTAACACACACACTGACACTAACACACACACACTGACACTAACACACACACACTGACACTAACACTGACACTAACACACACACTAACACATACACACTGACACTAACACACACTGACACTAACACACACACTGACACTAACACACACACACAGACACTAACACACACACACTGACACTAACACACACACACTGACACACACACTGACACTAACACACACACTAACACATACACACTGACACTAACACACACACTGACACTAACACACACACTGATACTAACACACACTGACACTAACACACACACTGACACTAACACACACACTGACACTAACACACACTGACACTAACACACACACACTGACACTAACACACACACTGACACTAACACACACACACTGACACTAACACACACTCACACACACTGACACTAACACTGACACTAACACACACACTAACACATACACACTGACACTAACACACACTGACACTAACACACACACTGATACTAACACACACACTGACACTAACACACACACACACTGACACTAACAAACACACTGACACTAACACACACACACTGACACTAACACACACACTGACACTAACACACACTGACACTAACACACACACTGACACTAACACACACTGACACTAACACACACACTGATACTAACACACACAAACTGACACTAACACACACACACTGACACTAACACACACACTGACACTAACACACACACACTGACACTAACACACACACACTGACACTAACACTGACACTAACACACACACTAACACATACACACTGACACTAACACACACTGACACTAACACACACACACACTGACACTGACACACACACTAACACACACACCCTGACACTAACACACACACACTGACACTAACACACACACTAACACACACACACACTGACACTAACACACACACACTGACACTAACACACACACACACACTGACACTAACACACACACTAACACCCACACACTGACACTAACACACACACACTGACACTAACACACACACTAACACACACACACTGACACTAACACACACACACTGACACTAACACACACACTAACACACACACCTGACACACACACACACACACTGACACTAACACACACACACACACACACACACACACTGACACTAACACACACACACACTGACACTAACACACACTAACACACACACACTGACACTAACACACACACACTGACACTAACACACACACTAACACACACATACTGACACACACACACACTGACACTAACACACACACTAACACACACACACACACACACACACACTGACACTAACACACACGAACACACACTAACACACACGAACACTAACACACACTAACACGAACACACACACACACTGACACTAACGCACACACACACACACTGACACTAACACACATACACACACACTAACACACACACACTGACACTAACACACACACACACTGACACTAACACACACACACACACACTGACACTAACACACACACACACACACTGACACACACACACACACACACACACTGACACTAACACACACACACACTGACACTAACACACACAAACTGAAACTAACACACACACTAACAGTCTCTGCTAACACACACACACTGACACAAACACACACACACACACTGACACTAACACACACACTGACACTAACACACACACACACACACACACACACTGACACACACACACACACACTGACACTAACACACACACTGACACTAACACACACACTAACACTAACACACACACACTTACACACACACTAACACTCACACACACATACACACACACACACACACATACACACACTAACACACACTTACACACACACACACACACTAACACACACACTAACACTAACACACACATACACACACTTACACACACACACACACAATACACTTACACACACACACTAACACACTTACACACACTTACACACACACTAACACACACACACACACTAACACACTTACACACACTAACACACACACTCACACACACACACACACTAACACACACACACTAACACACACACACACACACACTAACACACACACACACACACTAACACACACACACACACTAACACACCCACTAACACACACACACACAACATCAATAAAAGTGTGCAGACAGGAAGCAGACAGGAAGCAGACAGGAAGCAGACAAGAAACAGACAGGAAGCAGACAGGAAGCAGATAGGAAACAGACAAGAAACAGACAGGAAGCAGACAGGAAGCAGACAGGAAGCAGACAGGAAACAGACAGGAAGCAGACAGGAAGCAGACAGGAAACAGACAGGAAGCAGACAGGAAACAGACAGGAAACAGACAGGAAGCAGACAGGAAACAGACAGGAAACAGACAGGAAACAGACAGGAAACAGACAGGAAGCAGACAGGAAACAGACAGGAAGCAGATAGGAAACAGACAAGAAACAGACAGGAAGCAGACAGGAAGCAAATAGGAAACAGACAAGAAACAGACAAGAAACAGACAGGAAGCAGACAGGAAGCAGACAAGAAACAGACAAGAAACAGACAGGAAGCAGACAGGGTGCTGATTGTGTGTATGTGTGCAAGTTAACGGATGCTCTAACCCCGTGTAGAACACCAGGACAAATACATGTTGTCAACATGATCGCTGACACGAGGAGGATCGAACCTTTAACATCAATCTCACCCCTGGCCATCGGCAGAAAAAGAAGACACTGAAACATGTCTCGCCTTACACAAGGAGGATCGAACCTTTAAACATCAATCTCACCCCTGGCCATCGGCAGAAAAAGAAGACACTGAAACATGTCTCGCCTTACACAAGGAGGATCGAACCTTTAACATCAATCTCACCCCTGGCCATCGGCAGAAAAAGAAGACACTGAAACATGTCTCGCCTTACACAAGGAGGATCGAACCTTTAACATCAATCTCACCCCTGGCCATCGGCAGAAAAAGAAGACACTGAAACATGTCTCGCCTTACACAAGGAGGATCGAACCTTTAACATCAATCTCACCCCTGGCCATCGGCAGAAAAAGAAGACACTGAAACATGTCTCGCCTTACACAAGGAGGATCGAACCTTTAACATCAATCTCACCCCTGGCCATCGGCAGAAAAAGAAGACACTGAAACATGTCTCGCCTTACACAAGGAGGATCGAACCTTTAACATCAATCTCACCCCTGGCCATCGGCAGAAAAAGAAGACACTGAAACATGTCTCGCCTTACACAAGGAGGATCGAACCTTTAACATCAATCTCACCCCTGGCCATCGGCAGAAAAAGAAGACACTGAAACATGTCTCGCCTTACACAAGCCGACGGAATCAACCCGAAAAGACCACGCGGCAAAATGTAATGAAATCACACATCACGTTCTTGAGGGGCCACCCTGTTTCTAATTTTGAGCAAACTCTAGACTGGGGCATTGATTTATTCTCATCCCTGCAGGCTGGTACACATGTACCCTGCAGGCTGGTACACATGTACCCGTGCAAGCATGAGCACACACAATCTTCTTCTTCTTCGTTCATGGGCTTGGACTCCCACGTTCACTCATGTTTTTAGCACGAGTGGATTTTTACGTGTATGACCGTTTTTACCCCGCCATTCTGGCAGCATACGCCGATTTCGGGGGAGGCATGCTGGGTATTTTCGTGTTTTTATAACCCACCGAACTCTGACATGGGTTACAGGATCTTTTCCGTGCGCACTAGGTCTTGTTCTTGCGTGTACACACGAAGGGGTAAGTCACTAGCAGGTCTGCACATAAGTTGACCTGGGAGATCGGAAAAATCTCCACTCTTAACCCACCAGGCGGCAGCGACCGGGATTCGAACTCACGACCTCCCGATTGGAAGGCCGACGTCTTACCACCACGCCACTGCGCGTCAGCACACACAATGTACAGGGACAAGAACCGAAATACCGGAATACTTACTAAACTGAAACGTGGCCTTTGCTGGATTTTCGTCTCCTTTGGAATCTTCACCTGCAAAAGAAACAGATACAGTCTGCGAAATTGTTTTACAGCATCAACTCGTATTTCCCACACATGTTATATGAACAACTAAAAACAAAAACAAAATATTAAGTAAGCACTGTGGATCTTTAAAAATAAATCAGCCTCCTTCCCGAAATTTCCAGAGAAACGTGTACGCACGAATGCGCGGGAGTGAAATAATATTTAAACAAGTCGCGTAAGGCGAAAATACAATATTTAGTCAAGTTGCTGTCGAACTCACAGAATGAAACTGAACGCAATGCCATTTTTCAGCAAGACCGTATACTCGTAGCATCGTCAGTTCACCGCTCATGGCAAAGGCAGTGAAATTGACAAGAAGAGCGGGGTAGTAGTTGCGCTAAGAAGGATAGCACGCTTTTCTGTACCTCTCTTTGTTTTAACTTTCTGAGCGTGTTTTTAACCCAAACATATCATATCTATATGTTTTTGGAATCAGGAACCGACAAGGAATAAGATGAAGGTGTTTTTAAATTGATTTGGACAATTTAATTTTGATAATAATTTTTATATATTTAATTTTCAGAGCTTGTTTTTAATCCAAACATAACATATTTATATGTTTTTGGAATCAGAAAATGATGGAGAATAAGATGAACGTAAATTTGGACCGTTTTATAAATTTTTATTTTTTTTTACAATTTTCAGATTTTTAATGACCAAAGTCATTAATTAATTTTTAAGCCACCAAGCTGAAATGCAATACCGAAGTCCGGGCTTCGTCGAAGATTACTTGACCAAAATTTCAACCAATTTGGTTGAAAAATGAGGGCGTGACAGTGCCGCCTCAACTTTCACGAAAAGCCGGATATGACGTCATCAAAGACATTTATAAAAAAAATGAAAAAAACGTTCGGGGATTTCATACCCAGGAACTCTCATGTCAAATTTCATAAAGATCGGTCCAGTAGTTTAGTCTGAATCGCTCTCCACACACACACACACACACACACACGCACACACGCACACACGCACATACACCACGACCCTCGTTTCGATTCCCCCTCGATGTTAAAATATTTAGTCAAAACTTGACTAAATATAAAAAAAAACAGAAACAAAATGAATCTGTGTCCGTGTTCCTGTACTGTGTATATTCGGACATACGTGGCTCTGTCTCTCAACACGTGTGTGTGTGTGTGTGTGTGTGTGTGTGTGTGTGTGTGTGTGTGTGAGTGTGTGTGTGAGTGAGTGTGTGTGTGTGCGTGCGTGCTTGCGTGCGTGCGTGCGTGCTTGCGTGCGTGTGTGCGTGCGTGCGTGTGTGTGTGTGTGTGTCTGTGAGTCTCTCTTTGAGTCTCTGCGCGTGTCTTCTCGCCTGTTTGCGTGCATGATTGCATGTGTGTGCATGGGTTGTTACCAGTCTGGCGGATGGTGTCAGAGTAATCAAACATGGTGCCACCAGGACCGTAGTTTCGTCTGGACAGGGTGGGGCGGATGGTGGTGGTGGGGGGCAGGGGGGTGACGGGGGAGGTGTGGCAGGGAGACATTCCTCCCGGCGTCACCAGCCCAGACCCCTTCGGCACGACTGGAACATCGCATGGAGACAGTTGCAACGATACTTATGTTTCTATGGGAATGGTACGTCCACGCAGCAACAACACCATCGACAACGAAAGCAGCAGCAGCAGCAACAACATCAGCAACAACAACAATAACAACAACATCAGCAACAACAACAATAACAACAACAACATCAGCAACAACAACAATAACAACAACAACAACAACAACAACATCAGCAACAACAACAGCAACAACAACAATAACAACAACATCAGCAACAACAACAATAACAACAACAACATCAGCAACAACAACAATAACAACAACAACATCAGCAACAACAATAACGAAAGCAGCAGCAGCAACAACATCAGCAACAACAACAACAACAGCAGCAACAACGACAACGACAACAACAACAACAACAAAAACAACAACAACATCTATCAATTATCATTCTAGGATTGTGTATAGTTAAGACAACACAATTTGAGCATTGTTCCCAATTAGGTGTTGGCAACAAGTCACAGGGGTAATAAACGATCAACTCATCCACACTGGCTCAGAACTCAAACATAAGTCTGAGTCTGAACTAAAGACCTCAACACTCGCTTTACGTTTACGAACGCAGAGCAGGCTGTGTCTTCAGGACCACCACTGTCAACATCGAGACGTTGAACAAGTTCTTAGAATTAACAATTCCGATTATCTATACCGCCCCGTTTGTATTCTCACGAAGAAGTGCAGCAGGCAACATAACTGCTGGAAACGAACCCTTCCGAGCAACAATCACAGTTTTCCCATAAGGGTTTCGAGTTCTTCTGTATCCGGTAGTGCTGTGTGCTTTGCACCAGGCTATCCTCCATCTCCACGAGAAGATCTAACCGAGTCAATAAGGCTTGGGGGAGACTGGGGAGCCGAGACATCATTTTCAGGGGGAGGCGTTGCTCACGTCATCATGATGGAAGAGCCTGTGGAACACACCAAACCTACTTATCTCCCTTTGGAGGGGGGGGGGGGGAGGGGGGGGGGGCTGAAATGTATTGGTAGAGGTTACAGACTGGACAGCACCTCTGTCATCAGAAAAAATGGAATTCAAACAGGGGACATAATTCAGTGGGAATTTGTCTCCCGCTTCCGCCAGAAACAATGGCAAACACAGTGGGCTGGGGAGCAAGCTACCGGCCAGAGAATTATGTCCAACTCTTATGTCTGTGGGTTTCCCCCGGGTTGGCTAATTGACAAGACGACTTGGGAGGGAATGATGGTCTGATAGGAGTCACACAATTAGGCAAAAGAGCCTTACTTTTCCTGGATATTACTAGGAGTGGTCACCAATAAGACAACCTGTTCATAGATATTGCGACTGGTTGCAGAACACGGCAAAGGAGTCTGTCCATTCCTGGAATGAGTACAACTAGGAATGGATACTAAATTTATACAGCAGAGGGATCTACACATTCCTGGATAAAAAGGGCGATTACAAAATAATACAAAGGAATCTCCATATTCCTGGTATTAAAAGTGGTTACTTAATAAGAGGAACGAATATTTTTGTCATGATAAGCTGCATCGTAGTGCTATTTGCTCTCTGAAAGGTTCAGCAGGAAAGCAGAGCCATCCTGATAGGAACGTCAAATGGTCGCAATAAACACTCTCTGTGTGTCAGTGTCTCACGTTTGTGCCTCTTCTTTTTTTACATTTTTATTTTTCTACTGAATTACGTCAAAACTACAGGCACAAACAGATAATGACGTCATTTTAAGTGGCATAAACATGTACATGAATGCCTTCCCTTTCAAATGATTTACAGTTATAGAATTTCTGTTAAGCGGTTTAAGTTTTATGTCCATTTTATGAACCCAAACCTCTAAACGAGAATAGTAACGCCAAAGAAGGAAAACATACACACAAACCAGCGTTTTTCTCACCGATGGTTTGGAATATTGCCCCACGACTCTAGATTTAGTGTTGTGGCGTTGAAATATATCAGTAAAATGTGTTTGCTAACGTGACGCCAAAAAGTAACCAAAACGGTCCTTAGCCGACTGACTATAAACAACATAACATACTGCCCGAGTGTTCAGGGCCGGTACAGTACTGACTTTGGTAAGAGACGAGGAAGCGGTCCGCCCGGTCCGCAGCAGCGTGGCTCCAGCTGGACACGTGGACCGGTCCACAGGACGTGATGCGTGAGTTGACCTGCTGCAGGTCACAGAACTGACGTGTGCGTGACTCGTCCGTCACGCAATCCTTGAAGCTTATCTGCATCCAACACAACAAGAAAATAATTGTCGAATGCAAAAACATAACTTACCATCTTTTTCACATCCAAAACAAAAACCACACACAATCAATCACAAAGGAACGACGGCTTACGTATCTTCGTCATGAGATGTGCTTTTCTTTTTTTCTTCTTCTTCGTTCATGGGCTGAAACTCCCACGTTCACTCATGCTTTTGCACGAGTGGGTTTTTATGTGTATGACCGTGTTTACCCCGCCATTCAGGCAGCCATACATTTTCATTTTCATTTTCATTTCATTTTCATTACTTTATTACGCCGCTTTCGGGGTAATGCTGGGTATTTTCGTGTTTCTATAACCCACTGAATGTTGACATGGATTACAGGATCTTTTCCTTTTAATTTTCAGTTTAAGCCAAAACGTGAATAAGACACCGTAGATATGGACTTTCACAAAGCACAGTTCCTTACTTATAAAACTGCAATATTGTAGCATTTCCTTGTTTGTCAATAGTTTATTTCAATTGAGAGGGCCGGGTAACACATGTACCCCATTGTACGGTCTGTGAGCAGGACACGGATGAGGACAGTTGTGGTGGAAAAGAACAAGGGAATTGATAAGCTCTATCTGCTTCTGAGGGTAAGGCTGCTGCATGCTGGCAAGAAGAGAGAGAGAGAGAGAGAGAGAGAGAGAGAGAGAGAGAGAGAGAGAGAGAGAGAGAGACAGAGAGACAGAGAGACAGAGAGAGAGACAGAGAGAGAGACAGAGACAGACAGACAGAGAGACACAGAGAGAGAGAGAGAGAGACAGAGAGAGACAGAGAGAGAGAGACAGACAGGCAGAGACAGAGGCAGAGACAGAGAGGGAGAGAGACAGACAGACAGACAGACAGGCAGAGACAGACGGACAGACAGAGATATAAACAAACAGAGAGAGAGAGAGAGAGAGAGAGAGAGAGAGAGAGAGAGAGAGAGAGAGAGAGAGAGAGAGAGAGAGAGAGAGAGAGAGAGAGAGAGAGAGAGAGAGAGAAGGAAAGGAAGAGGGAGACTCAGGAGGAGGAGGAGATGGACAAAGTAGCACATCACAACAAAAAAGAGGGCGGATGGGTGAGGAACAGGACGGTGAGATTTAGATGAAGAAAAGAAGGGACATTACAAGAGAAGAGTTGGGCAACGAGGACCAGGCGACGAGTAAGAAGAGAAAAAAAAAGAAGAGGAAAAAAGAAAAAGAAGACGAAATAGACGGATTCCGAGACAGTCGGATAATTACTCCATCAAGAACTGCATTTAGCGGAGAGGTCCCGAGAGACCAGCCTAAGACTGAACCTAGAGCTAAGCAATTACCAAGTCTAAAAGTAAAAGAAGAAAAAGAGAGGAGTGGGGAGGGGGGAGGAGGGAGAACGGCACAGACAATAAGAGGGAAGATTTTCGAATAAAAGGTGTCTGGAAACGACGTGGGCGTGGCAGCAATTCCAGAGGGCTGATCCAGAGAGGGGCGCCCCTTCCAAGCCTCTTTCACCGATGAAACTGTCGCCGGAAGGGGCGGGGCGTTGGGGACACAGACCTACGTCACAGCTCCCCCAGGGGACGAGAGGAAATGGAGCGACAGACAATTGTTAGGTTTCGTTGACATGGGACCCATCTCCGTCCCCCCGACCTTCACCGTGTCCCACGCTCCAGCCTGTAGTTCAGTGTGGCTGGGTCAGTGGATGTTCACAAAAGATGATGTTCGGAGAAACCCAACCGATTGAACAAACCAAGAAATTTCTTCTTGACCCCCTCCTCCAAACGAAATGTATGACGTCAAAAGCGAAACAGAGTTTGAGATGACATCATAGTGCAAATAAATGCGTCACACACCAAATTTGTCCTTTCTCCTGCATGTCTCCCAGAAACTGACAAACAATATCGAGAACAGGGCCGGACCCAGGGGGGGGTTCCAGGGGTTCCGGAACCCCACCCCTGGAAAAAGCATGTACCTTGCTTTGACTTTAACTAGTTTTAGCACCAAAACAATGCTGCTCTTAACCCTCAAAACAAGGCCCAGAATGCACCAGATTGCACAGATTTTAACCGTTTTTCAAAAATTTTCCGGGGGGGCATGCCCCCGGACCCCCCTAGTTCGCGCGCCTGCTTTGCAGGCGCGCGCTTGTGGCTTCGCCACTTCGCTGATTTGCCCCCCAAAAAAGGAGGAACCCCCCCTTACAACTCATTTGGTCCGGCCCTGTGAGAACGAAGTTTGTCTGGGTGACTTGGTCATAATTATTTCCAGGAGAAAATGACTCGTAAGATCACCGCTAGGCTGGGCATGTATCGGTATCGTATATCATTAACTGTGTCAAGGTTGTTTTTTTACCGGACGTGGAAAAGTTCCGCCCCTTAAATTGCGGCAATTATGGGGACTAATAATTTTTTCGAGTCAAGCGATCGTGAGCATCGCGCGCGGTGAAGAAATGAACTCCGATGTGCATCTTGGGTAGTGTCCGCTCGATATATGACGCCTTAGCTTCGACTGCATTTTCGCACACACTTGTTAATTGTATCACCTCTCCTTACGAATGTTTTTGAAGAAGATAAACATGCACACAAAACACAGTACATTCTTTCGCTCTATCCCTCTCTTGCTGTCGGTCTGTCTGTCTCTCTGTGGCCTATCTATCTATTTATCTTTGTCTGTCTGTCTCTCTCTTTCTCTTAGTTTTTATGTCTGTCTGTCTCTCTCTTTCTGTTTTTCTGTTTGTTTGTTTATATCTCTGTCTGTCCGTCTGTCTGTCTGTCTTGCTTGTCTGCCTGTCTGTTTGTTTCTTTCTCTCTCTCTCTCTCTCTCTCTCTCTCTTTCTCTCTCTTTCTCTCTCCCCCTCTCTCTCGCTCTCCCCCTTCTCTCTCCCTCTCTCTCTTCCCTCTCTCTCCCCCCTCTTTCTCCCCCTCTCTCTCACCAACCTGCAGGAAGTCAGTGGAGCAGTTTTTAGTGGACCGCTTGCTGTAGGCCATGTGGACGGTGAGGTGGACCAGCTTGCTGTGGCTTTCGGGCGACACGAACCAGTTGCACTGCATGCCAGTGCTCGACGCGCTGCCCGTGAAGCCAGGGTTCATCATCACCCCGAAGGGCTCCGTCAGCCGCTGGTACTGCCCGTTGCACTTGCTGTACACCAAGCTGCCTGAAACACGCAATGAAAACGAGCAGACGTAAGGAACAAAGGGAGGTAAGCGGTCTAAAACGAATTAGAATCTAAGACACAAAGGGACTCAAGCGGTCTTGAAATAGACAACATGCGCTGCCTGAAACACACAAGGGACAGAACAAGATATAAGAAAAACATGGATGTAACGGTCTAAACATAGACATGTGTGGCTGTACATCAAGCTGCCTGAAACTCACAAGGGGCAGAATTAGAATCTCAGACACAAAGGGACGTAAGCGCTTTAAAAAATAGACGACATGCGTGGCTGTTCACCACGCTGCCTGAAACACGCAAGGGACATAATTAAAACGTAGGAAACAAAGGGACATAAGCGGTCTAAATATAGACATGTGTGGTTGTACACCGTGCTGCCTGAAAGCAACTTTCATCCTCAAACAGACAGACAGAGAGACAGACACACGCGCACAGACACAACCTCCTCTCGCCAACAGACACAACCCCTTCCCGCCAACAGACACAAAGGATAGGCTAGGCCAACTCACGGGGCACACAGAGGTAGTCAACGAAGACGTTGGTGAGTTGCGACCTGAGTGGTTGTGCCGCAGACACGGTCTGTCCGCACGGTGTCAGCATCCTCAGGCCTGACGCGTCGCACTCCCCGCGCCCCTCACACAGCGTGTACAGGGTCAGGAAGGTGGCCGGCGAGCAGGGGTCAAGGTCGCTATTACAGGTCAGGTTACGCACGTGCATCAGGGAGTCACGTGGGCAGGTCAGCACGCGCGTGGCATTGCTGCACAGGTTTGCGCGACACGCAGGGGCCGGGCTGGAACCTGAAACACACATTATAAACAAATTCTATATAAAACCGAAATTGAAATGACAGAATTGATGAAGGCATATCATCTTTATTAGTGAAGAAAATCATGAATTAAGCAATTAAGGCTTCGTTGCTTTGATAGACAACTACTGAGCCACACTCTCACGCTAACATTTCGGTATACCTTTGCGACACAAGAAAACAAAACAAAAACAAAACAAAACAAAAAACAACCATGGTGCAGGAATTCGTACCGGAACACAGCTCAGAAGAAGACAAGGTCCAGAACAGCCGGTCCAAAAAAGTGCTTGCTTGCGTCGGTACAGAGGGGTCAGAAATGCTTTTTCCACGGAGAAGACCTGGCCAGAAGGACGGGTTAGCGAGAAAGGAAACTACAGTCCTTGCTGATGTGAACACACTCAACGACCTCAGTGGGTGAATGTCAAGAAGGTTGTAACGAACATGTGAAAGGCAGTCTGTCAGCTTGGTTGAAGACTAAGAGGATTGGACATGAAGTTAACGTCATTCAATCCGCGAAGAAAAGAGAGTTGAGGCGGTCCTGGTGTGCCTGATGCTAGATTTTATGACAACGTTTCTCCTGATGCTTTCATGTTTAAAGTACAGCTTCTCTTAGCTTCAAGGCAACAAAAAACAAGTCGCGTAAGGCGAAAATACAATATTTAGTCAAGTAGCTGTCGAACTCACAGAATGAAACTGAACGCAATGCCATTTTACTCGTAGCATCGTCAGGCCACCGCTCATGGCAAAGGCAGTGAAATTGACAAGAAGAGCGGGGTAGTAGTTGCGCTAAGAAGGATAGCACGCTTTTCTGTACCTCTCTTTGTTTTAACTTTCTGAGCGTGTTTTTAATCCAAACATATCATATCTATATGTTTTTGGAATCAGGAACCGACAAGGAATAAGATGAAAGTGTTTTTAAATTGATTTCGACAATTTAATTTTTATAATAATTTTTATATATTTAATTTTCAGAGCTTGTTTTTAATCCGAATATAACATATTTATATGTTTTTGGAATCAGCAAATGATGGAGAATAAGATGAACGTAAATTTGGATCGTTTTATAAATTTTTATTTTTTTTTACAATTTTCCGATTTTTAATGACCAAAGTCATTAATTAATTTTTAAGCCACCAAGCTGAAATGCAATACCGAACCCCGGGCTTCGTCGAAGATTACTTGACCAAAATTTGAACCAATTTGGTTGAAAAATGAGGGCGTGACAGTGCCGCCTCAACTTTCACGAAAAGCCGGATATGACGTCATCAAAGACATTTATCAAAAAAATGAAAAAAACGTTCGAGGATTTCATACCCAGGAACTCTCATGTCAAATTTCATAAAGATCGGTCCAGTAGTTTAGTCTGAATCGCTCTACACACACACACACACACACACACGCACGCACGCACACACGCACGCACATACACCACGACCCTCGTTTCGATTCCCCCTCGATGTTAAAATATTTAGTCAAAACTTGACTAAATATAAAAAGGGTTACGTTTCTTTGTAAACGTAATTTAAAAAGTTGTTTAATCTCTAGTAAATTACCGGATTCTGTCTTTTCTGTCAGACGTTCTTTGTGTGTTTGTTATTTTCTGTTTTTATATTTAGTCAAGTTTTGACTAAATATTTTAACATCGAGGGGGAATCGAAACGAGGGTCGTGGTGTATGTGCGTGTGTGTGTCTGTGTGTGTGTGTGTGTGTGTGTGTAGAGCGATTCAGATTAAACTACTGGACCGATCTTTATGAAATTTGACATGAGAGTTCCTGGGTATGAAATCCCCGAACGTTTTTTTCATTTTTTTGATAAATGTCTTTGATGACGTCATATCCGGCTTTTCGTGAAAGTTGAGGCGGCACTGTCACGCCCTCATTTTTCAACCAAATTGGTTGAAATTTTGGTCAAGTAATCTTCGACGAAGCCCGGACTTCGGTATTGCATTTCAGCTTGGTGGCTTAAAAATTAATTAATGACTTTGGTCATTAAAAATCTGAAAATTGTAAAAAAAAATAAAAATTTATAAAACGATCCAAATTTACGTTTATCTTATTCTCCATCATTTGCTGATTCCAAAAACATATAAATATGTTATATTCGGATTAAAAACAAGCTCTGAAAATTAAATATATAAAAATTATTATCAAAATTAAATTGTCCAAATCAATTTAAAAACATGTTCATCTTATTCTGTGTGGGTTCCTGATTCAAAAAACATATACATATGATATGTTTGAATTAAAAACAAGCTCCGAAAGTTAAAACAAAGAGAGACACAGAAAAGCGTGCTATCCTTCTTAGCGCAACTACTACCCCGCTCTTCTTGTCAATTTCACTGCCTTTGCCATGAGCGGTGGACTGACGATGCTACGAGTATACGGTCTTGCTGAAAAATGGCATTGCGTTCAGTTTCATTCTGTGAGTTCGACAGCTACTTGACTAAATATTGTATTTTCGCCTTACGCGACTTGTTTCCTTTGTGTTTCGTTTCGCCACACAGGCCTGATCCCCGCTTTGGGCACAGTATTTCAAGATGTACAGGATGCACATCATCAGTTTAGAAATAAGAGTTTTCCCTGCGCTGGGTAAACAGAAAGAGCACAACCTTGTAAGAAAAAGAAAAACCAAAAAATGCTCCCAGCAAGACCTCCGTGACAACAGGCTGAGGGAGAGGGTTTTAATTTTGTTGAATGCAAATTGGTTGTGTTTTTACCCTGCCTTGTTTGCTTGTACTTTCTTGTTATGTTTTTTGCCGTTCGTTTCTTGCCGTTGCCTTTCTTATCGCTGTGGGTTTTATTTATTTATTTCTTGTTGCTATGGGTTTTTTTATTATTTTTTTTTAAAGATTCTTTCTTCGTTTGTGCTTCTTTTCTCGGCCTAAATCTCATTACCCGGCGGATGGGCTTTGGTTTGACCTTTTCTCGTGTCCCGCCTCTCTTTGTCTCTTTATCTGTCTGTCTATCTGTCTGTCTGGCTGTCTGCCTGCCTGC
>NC_090256.1:14534705-14551781 GCF_037325665.1 Littorina saxatilis | reverse complement strand
GCAAAAAAAAAGGGTTACGTTTCTTTGTAAACGTAATTTAAAAAGTTGTTTAATCTCTAGTAAATTACCGGATTCTGTCTTTTCTGTCAGACGTTCTTTGTGTGTTTGTTATTTTCTGTTTTTTCCTTTGTGTTTCGTTTCGCCACACAGGCCTGATCCCCGCTTTGGGCACAGTATTTCAAGATGTACAGGATGCACATCATCAGTTTAGAAATAAGAGTTTTCCCTGCGCTGGGTAAACAGAAAGAGCACAACCTTGTAAGAAAAAGAAAAACCAAAAAATGCTCCCAGCAAGACCTCCGTGACAACAGGCTGAGGGAGAGGGTTTTAATTTTGTTGAATGCAAATTGGTTGTGTTTTTACCCTGCCTTGTTTGCTTGTACTTTCTTGTTATGTTTTTTGCCGTTCGTTTCTTGCCGTTGCCTTTCTTATCGCTGTGGGTTTTGTTTATTTATTTCTTGTTGCTATGGGGTTTTTTTTATTTTTTTTTTTTAAAGATTCTTTCTTCGTTTGTGCTTCTTGTCTCAGCCTAAATCTCATTACCCGGCGGATGGGCTTTGGTTTGACCTTTTCTCGTGTCCCGCCTCTCTTTGTCTCTTTATCTGTCTGTCTATCTGTCTGTCTGGCTGTCTGTCTGTCTGTCTGTCTGTCTGCCTGCCTGCCTGCCTTGCCTGCCCGCCCGTCCGTCCGTCCGTCCGTCCGTCCGTCGTCTCTCTCTCTCTCTCTCTCTCTCTCTCTCTCTCTCTCTCTCTCTCTCTCTCTCTCTCTCTCTCTCTCTCTCTCTCTCTCTTACGGTGGAGTTCTACAAAGAAATGCTTTTCCGCCGAATTTCTTTTTTTTAACATGTCACTGCCAGAACAAGGAAAGCTAAATACGCCTTTATATAAGGGTGAATTTCTTAACAAAGCTTCGCGTTCATATACTGGTATGATTACAGCTTGCTTTGAGTTTAGAGCATCTCTCATTGTCTGTCAGCACGAGACGTGGAGAAGCTCCGAGAAGGGGAGGAGGCAGTGTAGAAGAGTGGAGAGAGAGAGAGAGAGAGAGAGAGAGAGAGAGAGAGAGAGAGAGAGAGAGAGAGAGAGAGAGAGAGAGAGAGAGAGAGAGAGAGAGAGAGAGAGAGAGAGAGAGAGAGAGAGAGAGAGAGTAAAAACAACAATATACATGTATGCAAAACGAATCAGAAAAGATATTCATTGCTACTTTGGGAATTTAACTTTTGTCTACGACGCGTTCGCTATCAGGCGTGTTTTTGCCTCTTGGGCGCGTGGAGTGGAAGTGTAGGGGAAACTCTGGGGCGGAAGGGTGTGGAGGTGGTTAGGGCCTCCCGGTGCATGCAGGGAAGTATGGAAAGCCGTTTGGCTCATAACCATTACACGCGTAATAAAAAATAAATACACGCGTAATAAATGATTAATACGCGTGTAATAAATGATTAATGCGCGTGTAATTTATCTTTTTTCTTATGCTATGGAATAGCATAATGATTAAATACACGTGTAATAACTATTTCATACGCGTGTAAGAAATGATTATTACGCGTGTATTAATTATTTCTTACACGCGCATGAAATATTTATTACGCGTGTATTAAATATTTTTTACACGCGCATGAAATGATTATTACGCGTGTATTAATTATTTCTTACACGCGCATAAAATATTTATTACGCGTGTATTAAATATTTCTTACACGCGCATGAAATATTTATTACGCGTGTATTTAATCATTTCGTACACGTGTATGACAATTTTATTCCACGTGCATTTAATCATTTCTTACACGCGTATAAACTATTTCCTGCATGTGTATTTAATCATTTCTTACACGTGCATGAAATATTTATTACACGCGTATTTAATCATTTCTTACACGCGCATGAAATAGTTATTACACGCGTATTTAATCATTTCTTACACGCGTAAAAAATGATTATTACACGCGCATTAATCATTTATTACATGCGTATTAATCATTTATTACGCGTGTATTTATTTTTTATTACGCGTGTAATGGTTATGAGCCAAACGGCTTTCCATAGGGAAGACGCTTTCGTGATAGATTGCTTGTTAGTATTGGCTGCACCGCTATGCACCCGCCAGCAGGGTCATTTGCAGGGGAACAGACACACAATCACTTCTCATCAGTGGACACACAGACAATCTTCTTCTTCTTCTGCGTTCGTGGGCTGAAACTCCCACGTACACTCGTGGTTTTTTTTTGCACGAGTGGAATTTTACGTGTATGACCGTTTTTTACCCCGCCATTTAGGCAGCCATACGCCGTTTTCGGAGGAAGCATGCTGGGTATTTTCGTGTTTCTATAACCCACCGAACTCTGACATGGATTACAGGATCTTTTTCGTGCGCACTTGGTCTTGAGCTTGCGTGTACACACGGGGGTGTTCGGACACCGAGGAGAGTCTGCACACGGCAAAGTTGACCCTGAGAAATAAATCTCTCGCCGAACGTGGGGACGAACTCACGCTGACAGCGGCCAACTGGATACAAATCCAGCGCGCTACCGACTGAGCTACATCCCCGCCTCACCCAGACAATGCCACACATGTTCACTGACATGCAGACAGAAGGACAGAGAAAAGGACGGACAGAAGGATAGACAGACGGACAGACAGATGGACAGCGAGAAGGCCGACAGACAGACAGACAGACATACAGAGACAGACAGACATACATACAGAGACAGGCTCCTGCGTCTGTGGTTGTTTTCGCTGGTTACTATCGACATTTACGTCAGAATTAAATTTAGCTTGCAGACTTGCACTGGCGACCTTGACGCGCCCGACTGAGAGCGACGTTCAGCCAATCACGGCTATCACGTGCATTTGGAACAAAGCCCGGTTGCCAAAGCCATTACACTGAAGTATCACAAACATATAAGTTGGTCTGCTGGAGATTCCAACCTTCTTGCACTCAACTTAGTTTGCTTCACTTCGGGGACTAAAACGCCAGCATAGACGCCATACAACCTACCCAGGGTTTATTTACAACTGGAGATGTCCGTGAAACTTTTCAATCTCGGTTCAGTCTTGTGACACTGTGCTGACTGAATGGCATGTGAATGGCCGGCCTGTCTGGTAGGGCCGCTGCCCTTCGCCGGGTGTCCATTATTTGATTTCACGCTGCTCAGTGGTGACTGCCCCGACACAGAGAAAACAGGGCGATGGAGGGATAGGTTGTGCCTTCAGCCTATTTGGCTTTTAGAGATGGGAGGGATAGAGAGACTCGGGGAGAGATAGATAGAGAGAGAGAGAGAGAGAGAGAGAGAGAGAGAGAGAGAGAGAGAGAGAGAGAGAGAGAGACAGAGAGACGGACAGAGAGAGAGACAGACAGAGACAGAGAGAAGAGAGACAGAAAGAGAGACAGACAGAGAGAAAGACAGAGAGAGAGACAGAGACACAGAGAGAGAGACAGAAAGAGAGAGAGAGAGACAGAGAGAGAGACAGAAAGAGAGAGAGAGAGAGAGAGAGAGAGAGAGAGAGAGAGAGAGAGAGAGAGAGAGAGAGAGAGAGAGAGAGAGAGAGAGGTGTCACATTATTTGTGGTGTCAGAACTGTCCAAGTTATCCCAGAAAAAAAATAGTGGTATTGTGCCAGTATCGGCAACTACACGTCATCACTTGCTGAAAACTGCTTCCTCCTTCCCTTCCGATCCTCCCCGTTGCCATCAGAGACCAATACAGTCGATTTCAACAGAACGTTCGTCGCCCCCTACCTCACATCCCTCTTATCTAGTCAGCCCAGAAAACAACCTAAGAATTATTGCAAGATTTGATTTTTTTATGTCTACTTGTAGAGAAAATTTAGCCCTTTAACATAAAAATGATCTAGGAAAATCTACGCTTTATTTACTGAGATAAAATTAAATAAAGCATAATTAATCCCACGTTCTCATTCATTCAGGCAACATTGTACAGCCATAGCGGGAAGGTGTGCGGCGTATCACTCAACACCTTATCAGCGGCATGGTTCAGCTTGCCTTGGCTGCATCCGCTACCATCGTTAGTGAGCCTGTTACAAAGGATGCTACGACCCGTTGGAATGCGTTTGCTTAAAGGCCAACATCCGCGGGAATTTTTCTCCTGGAGCGACCTAAACTTGAACCCGTCGCTATTCTTGGATGTCTGTTTACTTCGTGTTGCACGCAAAAATTGAGCGACTTCCTTGCCGCGTGGATTGACGAAGCTGTTTTATTCTCGTGACTGAAAACACTGCAGTGCGTGCAGTTTTATTCTGTGGGTTCGACAGATTGACTAAATGTTGTAATTTCGCTTTCACGAATCAGGAACCGACAAGGAATAAGATGAAAGTGTTTTTAAATTGATTTCGACAATTTAATTTTGATAATAATTTTTATATATTTAATTTTCAGAGCTTGTTTTTAATCCGAATATAACATATTTATATGTTTTTGGAATCAGCAAATGATGGAGAATAAGATAAACGTAAATTTGGATCGTTTTATAAATGTTTATTTTTTTTTACAATTTTCAGATTTTTAATGACCAAAGTCATTTATTAATTTTTAAGCCACCAAGCTGAAATGCAATACCGAAGTCCGGGCTTCGTCGAAGATTACTTGACCAAAATTTCAACCAATTTGGTTGAAAAATGAGGGCGTGACAGTGCCGCCTCAACTTTCACGAAAAGCCGGATATGACGTCATCAAAGACATTTATCAAAAAAAATGAAAAAAACGTTCGGGGATTTCATACCCAGGAACTCTCATGTCAAATTTTATAAAGATCGGTCCAGTAGTTTAGTCTGAATCGCTCTACACACACACACACACACACACACACACACACAAACACACACACACGCACAGACACACACACATACACCACACCCTCGTTTCGATTCCCCCTCGATGTTAAAATATTTAGTCAAAACTTGACTAAATATAAAAACGCTGGCGCTGGACCCGAGTACTCTTTAGACTGGCTCGCTCCCTCAGTATGAAAGTTTTTGTCTTGTGCACGTGGATTTAAAAAAAAAAAAAAAGAAGATTATTTTTATTTATTTTACACAATTAAAAAAAATTATTAGAGTAAAAAAAACACATTAAAACGTTCATAATAAACAATAGTAAACAACAACAAAAAACACAAAAAACATAGACCACACATGCCGGGAATCGAACCCGGATCACTTTGGCCATAGGTGGACGTGCTACGACAACTTTACTAGAATCACTGTGTCCCTGTCGCTCTCTCTCGTGCTCTCTGTCTCTCTTTCAGTCTCACCGAGACCAAAAACTGCATTGTATAGTTTCTTTGCCGAGACCAAATCCCCACCCGCTGCTGCGCTGCATGGCTGGCTTGCAAATCGTCTCGCATGCGATACGCATGCTTTTCTCGTGATCGGCGGTTCTTTTTGGCGAACTGCCTCGGGTTCAAGTTTAGGTCGCTCCAGGAGAAAAATTCCTGTGGATGTTGGCCTTTAATCGCGTCGTTTCCGCGTTTTTTTGGGCGTCAGTGGTTGAACTTTCACTTCGTGGATGTCGACACTCCAAATCCATGAAGGTCAGTGACTTTTTATCATTCAAATGTACATTTTTGTTCAATCATTTGATGAGTACGTTAGAAAGGTTTACTTGTATTTGAAAGAGGTCTGCTTCCATTCTTTTGTATGGTTCCCCGTTTGCACAGTGTTGCTGTTTTGATCCAATTCCTCACTGATTGTTTTCGATAATTCGGTGTTTTTGTGTGTGCAGCTTCTGATATGGATGAAACAGAAGGGCTTTGCTGTATATGTAAATCTGTATGCAACATCACCATAAAGCCCCTAGACAGTGCAACATTGAGAGTAGAAGGCGCCAGAGGTAAATATTGTTTCACGATAATGAATCAAACAATTGGTGCTTGGTTAAGATTATTAGTGAGGGCAGAATAGTCCGTTTCAATCAATGAAGATTAATACATAAATATTCATGCAGTTTTTGGACATCTCTCTATCTCTCTCAGTCTCAATCTCTCTCTCTCTCTCTCTCTCTCTCTCTCTCTCTCTCTCTCTCTCTCTTCCCGAGCTCTCTTTCTTTGCAAAACACACAACACAACCACACACACACCCACACACACCCACACCGGCCCACACACACACACACACACACACACACACACACGGCACACACACACACACAATGATGTGATTTGCCAAAAAAAATAAAGCGCGTACCTGTGCATTCATTCGATAGAAAAAGGAAATTGGAAATCTGATTATAATGAACCGTAACATAAACGTTATTTTTATTTTAGACCGAAATATGACAAATGAAATTTTACACAGATCTCGACGGTCATAATTGCCAGCGTTATCCCGGAGAACAATGAATGGCTCGTTCTAAGTAAAACATCATTTTCGGGTTTAAAATGCAAATTACGTATAATTAATGAATCGGGTATATATATGAGCAACGGTTTGTGTTTGTCAGTTCATATGTCATGTCTTGTCAACAGGAATCAACAGTGCAAGCAAGAAAAGAGGTGATAGTGTGCAAGCGACCGCGGGAAAACGAGTTCACAAAGAATGTCGTAAACTTTACACCAACACACACGTCATTGAAAGAGACCTGAGAGCACAGAAGAGATTGCATGATGAAGTTGATCAGGCAGGTCCAAGTCTTCGATCACAACAAAATGCCTTTGACTTTGCTACTTGTTGTTTATACTGTGGAACCATGGCGAATCTTGCAGCCAAAAACGCGCCTGACAAAGCCTTCCAGGTTCGTACGTTTTCGTTCCAGGACTCAGTATTTGCCTCGTGCGACAACAGACAGGATGAGTGGTCAGACACAGTGCGGGGGCGACTGGAATATGCGAGAGACTTGCATGCAGCTGATTCTATTTATCACAAAACCTGTGATGTCAACTTCAGGACAGGAAAGCAGATCCCACAGCGGTTTCAAGTCACTTCGTCAACATCATCATCTAAAAGGCCTTGTCAAAGAGGACGACCAAAAGATACAGACAAGAGAAATGCGTACGAACAAACAGTTCAGTACCTATGTGAAAATGATGACGAGCAAATCACCATCGGTGAACTCGTCGAAAAAATGAACGAGTTCTCAGAAGGAAAAACGTACACCCACCAACACATGAAAGACAAACTGTTGGAAACGTTTGCAGACAGAATCATTGTCACGGAAGTAAATGGAGAAGCCAATGTTGTAACATTCCGAACAACAGCTAGAACTCTTCTCCATGACTTTTTTAGCGCTCCCAAAGCAACAAATGACGAAGAAGAAAAGCTTAGGGTAGTGAAGGCTGCGGCTGAGATGATCAGAAACGACGTTAAAGCAGCTGCAACAGCAAGCAGCCACTATCCAACATCCGATGACATAGCGTCCGTGACCAAGAATCTAGATTTTGTTCCTCAGTCTCTTCAGGTTCTGCTTCGCACGATATTTAGTGAGAAGGATGCGGACGTCAAGATTGCTTCAATCGGCCAGGCGATTGTGCAAGCTGCTCGTCCGAGAGTTGTTATTGCCCCATTGCAAGTTGGACTCGGTATCCAAATGCATCACCACTTCGGTTCAAGGTTTCTGATTGATGTTCTCAATACCATGGGATTCACTTCATCCTACACAGAGGTACAAAAGTTCGAAGCAAATGCAGCAGTTTCTCAGAGTACAGACATACCTGGATATCAAAGTTCTTTTCTCCAATACGTCGCTGACAATGTCGACCATAATTCCAGCACCCTTGATGGTCACAACACATTCCATGGGATGGGAATAGTAGTTTCCAAGATTAGCAAACAAGTCCCAGCTTGCTGACGAAATATGGAAAATTGCCAACGTTGACATGCCAGAGCTACCAAAGTGTGATGTTGAAGTCCAATACATCCTGGACGGGGGGGCTCTTCAGCAGCTGATACCTTGGCCTCGAGGTGCAACATTTGCTGCAATAATACGATCTTACGTCCAGTTTGTTCAGCACAGGTTCCAGAATGCAACCGTGGTTTTCGATGGATACAACTCTGGTCCATCTACCAAGGATGTCACTCACATCCGTCGAGCCAAGGGAAAGTGTTCACCTGAAGTCGTCTTCAAGCCGGAAATGTCATTGCAGGCAAGAAAGGATGTGTTTCTCTCCAACAAGAAGAACAAGCAGCGGTTCATTAACCTCCTCTCTGAAGCCCTGGCTGCAAACTTGTGTCCGACGGTGTGTGCTGACGGAGATGCAGACTGCATGATAGTTGCTCAGGCTCTAGAGAGTTCAAAGACACAGGTTACTATTGTTGTAGGAGACGACACTGATTTGCTGGTTCTCCTTTGTCACCATGCCTCAGACAACCATCGTGACATCTTTTTGGAACCAAGCCACAGGACAAGTACCAAGACAGTCAAGCTATGGAATATCAGGCATACCAGGTGTCTTGGCAGTCTATGCCAAGTCCTACCAGTCATCCATGCTGTCAGTGGTTGCGACACAACGTCAAGGCCATTTGGAGTAGGCAAGCGAAGTGCATTTCGCAAATTTCAGAGATCTAAAGAACTCAAGAGTCTGGCTTCCATGTTTCTTACAGACTGTACACCGAGCAACAGCACTGAAGCTGGGGAGAAAATACTTGTCTCACTTTATGATGGAACATCTCCCGACTGCCTGGATGACTTGAGGTACAACATGTTCTGCACGAAAGTTGCAGGGGGAACTTCGTTTTTACAAATGCATTGTCTTCCTCCAACGTCTGCTGCAGCAAAATACCACAGTCTTCGTGTGTATCTACAAGTACAAGAGTGGGCAGGAACTGTCTTGGAACCTCAAGATTGGGGCTGGAAGACAGCTGGAGACAACCTGGTACCCAGTACCACTGATCTCCCTCCAGCACCTTCCAAGCTGCTGTCAGTCATCAGATGCAACTGCAAATCTGACTGTGATACCAAGCGCTGCAGTTGTAGAAAACACGGTCTGGATTGCTCCTCTGTTTGTGGTGAATGCCATGGGCTTGAATGTTCCAACGCTTATGTCATGTGCGCAGACGAGAATGACACAGACGACTAAAAGAGATACAGGGTCCAGGGCACGTGATATGTTCGTGCATATAAGAAATAAGTTGTTTTGTCTTGTGTACAAAGATGCTAATTCAGCAGCAAATAGACATCAATCATACAATGTGTGCAGTTCATTGCCTTTTTCGCACAGAACTGGCATTGTGCTTCAAAAGGAAACTTGCAAGTCTTAAGGTGACATTATTTGTGCAGAGACTGAGTGGACTGCTTCAGAACAAGGTCATACAAATCTGACTCGGCCTTTTTTCAGCCTCTTCAATTCTATTTCAAAGTGAAACTGTATCAATCAAAAGACTCGATGAGCAGCCTACATCAAGACATAAATAACTAAAGACAGTCACAAGCTGTGACTGAGTAGGATAAGTTTTTCTTAGTTATTACTAAAACATTAACACAAAGTCGTGTTTTTTAATTTGTTTGAACGATACCAAAAAATATTATCATTATCATCATCGTGTAAAAGCATTCCTGATGCCAAACCTGAAAACATTAACCAAAAATATGGATTACTTGGTCTACAAAGAGCGCACACGGCTTGATATTCGGGAAAAAAGGTAAGCTTGACCTTGACCTGACCTACTTTTGAAATGGTAAGTTATATTTTCCTAGATCTTTTGTATGTTGTAGCGGTAACATAAAACTATCAAAAAAACTTCACAGAGCAAATCTTGCAATAATTCTGAGGTTCCTATGGTTGAATTCATAGAATGACTGGACACAATTTCTCTCCCTCACGTCGTTACGACGGGGCGATGCCGAAAGGCCAACAAAAAAAACCCGAAAAACAATGATACATGGCCCTAGAACAAACAAAACAAAACACGACATCGACGGGTACACCAACAACACAGTTCCCGAACGTAACATAGTGACTGAAGAGCAATGTTGATCTTGGAAATGGAAGAGACATCTCTACATCACTGACGGTGTCTTCCGTCCTATCTGAATGTTCTTCCTATCCGTCAGTGTTGGACCTTACGACCGTAATATCCGTTCAACAGTGTCGCCACAGCTCTGTCTAATTCTCTCCGCTCCTTGCTAAGTACGTGCTTACAATGCCAATGACGCGGTAAGAGTAGGACAGCGAGGTCGCCAGTTTCCGGAGTCAGGGACTCTCTGAATCGTGATTACTGTGTGTCACCTCCCCTCAAAAGCCTTCGCCTTCATCGCTCATTGACATTGCAAATTGTTGCGTACAAATTATACGTTATTTGTATAGTTGACCCAAATATGACATTTGACACAGATCGGGACAGTCAGTGTTCCTCTGAAACCACACCAGCGGTCGAGGTGAACAATGACGGTTGTTATGTGTGTAAAATGTCCTTTTTTGGTCACAAATACAAATAACATTTATGTATCGATCGATCTTAGTTAGAGTTCCTTTTATTTTGTTCAGATTGAACGCACACACACATGCCCTCTTTTGTAGTCTCGGTTATCCGCCCAAATATAACGTTTAGTCGGACCGAGCCGTCACATAGCTCAAATAAGGAACATTCCATGTTCAATCGATACATTATACGTTATTTGCGTTTTTGACCAAAATATGACATTTTACACAGATCGAGACAGTCATTGTTCTCCGAGACCGCGCTAGCGGTCGAGGTGAACAATGACTGTCGAGATCTGTGTAAAATGTCATATTTTGGTCAAACACGCAAATAACATTTATGTATCGATCGAATTCCTTTCAGGTACTTATGACTTTGTTGTTGTTTTGACGATTGAACGAGCACACACACACATGCATGCAATCCACAGTCATGTATGCAATCAAACACATAAGCTTCATATTTGGGCGTTTCAGGTTGACCGAAACTTCAAAGGAACTACAAAACACACGTCATGTACTCACTTTGTTGTTGTTTTGACATTGAACAGCACACACACATGCAATCAAACACATGACGTTTTTTTTTGTTGAGTTCCTTTGAAGTTTCGGTCAACCTGAAAAGCCAAATTATAAAGTTTTGTCGGCCTCTGACGTCACATGACTCAAAGAAGGGAAATCCAATCTCCAATCGATACATTACCAGCTATTGTGTTTTCAGCGTAGCAATAGGGCCCGATATTTAGACGAGACAAGTATAATGCCGACGAGTCGAAGACGAGTCGCATTATACTTGTTCGAGTCTAAATATCGGACCCTATTGCTACGATGAAAACACAATAGCGTTTATATAGCTATTCTGACATTAAATTCTGTGTTAAAATCATGTTTTTGTCAGCAAATGAGTACCAGAATGGTCCATGTCGTTGATTGCAGACGACGGTTCCCTTTCCGCATGAAGCCACGGAAATAACCGAACATTGAAAAAAACCACGGACATGTATTACGGAGAAAACTCGAGATAACCGGATGTTTGGCATTACGTCAATATGCTAGTAATCATATGACGTCATGACGTATCATGCTTGCCTACGTATATTGTATGTTCGAAAGTCTGACTTCTGTTAGGAATTCGCGTGGTGAAGACTGCGGTAAATCTGTAGATGATAAGAGAACAAGGATTGTCTCAGAAGAAACGACTAAATGTTTCAGACCGGTAACTTCATTTCAACATTGCACGACGTTCTATGTGACAGGAGAGTTTGCTGATTTTGTGTTAAACATTGGAGAGATCGTCTGCTAGAATCAGAGATAGGTCGCTTCAGATTGCAGCTTCTGGAAATTTGCAAGGTTTGTTGCCTGTTAAAGAACTGGATTTTACACGTAATGTATGTCATGTACAGTAAGCAACAACAAAAACACACACAAAGCAAATGGCATCGTCTGTCGACTAGTCACAGAAACAAACCTGGCGAGGTATGCGTGTACTTTATACACGTGGAAGAAACCGGAACCATGCGTCTTTGTTATCGACAATATGCTTTTGGATATTGAGTAAAATGGCCGACTTCCGCCGCATTATGCTTTGATGATCGGAAGAGACCATCCAATCACAGCCCCCGAATTCCCCCACGTGTTCATCAGAATAGCTATATTGCATTGTCAGATGCCATACGCATTTGAGCTATTGCTGTGCATTGTATGTACGCAAATTACTCAAGTCAACGCGACCCCTACAGCCAACTTTTGACAAAACGATCACATTGGAGAGAGAGAGAGAGAGAGAGAGAGAGAGAGAGAGAGAGAGAGAGAGAGAGAGAGAGAGAGAGAGAGAGAGAGAGAGAGAGAGAGAGAGAGAGAGAGAGAGAGAGAGAGAGAATCCAAAGCATCACCATTACTGTATAATCATCCTCATTTCATTAATCATCCAAAATTATATTTTATAAGTTTGGATGATTGATGAGATGAGGATGATTCTAATGGTGATGCTATGGATTTCCAATTTGATTTGAGACTTGGATTTCCCCTATGTCCTTCATCCTTCAAAGATGTTCATACTTTTATTCCGATCCTATAACAACCATGCCCGCAGCATGACGAAACGCACTAACACGTCTATATCTGTCTCCTCATATCCTCCCTTTCCTTTTATTCCAATACTGAAAGAATAACTTAAATTGAGCTTCAAATCCGATCGCTATTTTTAGCCAACGCAGAAACAAGAACGACGCGAGTTATACCATCACCGTCACCACCTCTCTGTCTCTGTCTCTGTCTCTGTCTCATATTGAAAGTATCAAATAAGATAAAGGACAGATTACTTCATCTCCGCGAAGACCTAAATTCAACATTCCGATCCTCGCTGATACACCCCCCCCCTCCCCCCCCTGTTCCGTCCCTCCTCCCTTCCCGTCTTGTGTCATCCTCCGTGATGAGTGATTTAATCTGATTTAACGGAGCTCAATATGGTCCCCTCCATCGATTTTTCTCGTGGAGACTCCCCCCGTCAACAAAGTGATTTGGTTAGTGGCGTGCTAACAGCCAGTCATCGCTGAAAAGGCTGGGATGCGCGTGCAACATGTGCTGCCTTCAGGTCACTGTTAGATCGATGGACACTGAAAGGAACCGACCTGCACCCGCTGCCGACAGGCCGCAGGGTATCGGCCACTCGGCTGTTGACCAGAATGAATCGTCCTGTATCAGCCACTCGGCCACTTCTCTGCCGACACGAACAGGTGCTATAGGTACGGCTTCTTGGCTGCCGATGTTGAAAAACCCGCTCCGTATCGGCCATTCTGCCACTTGGCTGTCGGCGAGAAATAAAGCGCCTTGTATCGGACACTCTGCCACTTCTCTGCAGACACGAAAAGGCGTTAGGTATCTGCAACTTGGCTGCCGATGATAAAAACACCGCTCTGTGTCGGCCATTCCGCTACTTGGCTGTCCACGAAAAAAAGAAGCCCTCTGTATTGGCCTCGCGGCAAATTTGCTGCCGGTGTAAATAGAACAGCCTTTCTTTGGGCACTTGGCCACTTTGCCACCGACGTGAAGGCCCTGTGCTGCCCTGGGCTCTGGGACTGAAGTGGGAGCTGTTGAATTCGATAAAACTCCGGCTTTAATTTGTTATCATGCAGCGCCAGTTTGGAAAATAATGGTCGTGGAAAGAAAAAAATCTGTCGACAAGCTTGCAGAACACAAAAAGCAGCGGTCGGAGCAGCTGCTGAATAGCTCAGAAACACTTCAACCATCCATCTTACGCCAACCCTCTCCCGCTTACATATTTCTTTTAGTGCACCAATTTGGCTGGTGAGCAAAACGAGAGTAGACGCCTTGCTAACCATGCGTGGGCCGCTACATACGTGCACGCCTTTCTCGCTCTGCTCACTGCTGTGATCATGGAGTGAAGCCGTGCCCTGTAAAGGAAGTCTGCGCCTCCATCCCATCCCCTTGGCTTCCTGTTCATATGTCAACACGGCCTGTCTCCCTGTCCTGCTTCTGTAGGCAACGTGTAAGAAGCATGTTTTTCTGCTTCTTGCCCCTCCTTTCATTGTCTTCTTGCCCCTCCTCTTGCCCCTCCTTTCATTGTCTTCTTGCCCCTCCTTTCATTGTCTTCTTGCCCCTCCTTTCATTGTCTTCTTGCCCTTCTTCCAGAAACTTCCGGTTCCAGTGCCGGCCCTTCTTCCAGACACTTCCGGTACCAGTGCTGGCCTTTCTTCCAGACACTTCCGGTTCCATTGACGGCCCTTCTTTCAGACACTTCCGGTACCAGTGCTGGCCCTTCTTCCAGAAACTTCCGGTTCCAGTGCCGGCCCTTCTTCCAGACACTTCCGGTACCAGTGCTGGCCCTTCTTCCAGACACTTCCGGTACCAGTGCTGCCCCTTCTTCCAGAAAATTCCGGTACCAGTGCTGGCCCTTCTTCCAGATACTTCCGGTACCAGTGCCGGCCCTTCTTCCAGACACTTCCGGCCCTTCATTCACATGCTTCCGGCTGCATTGCTGGTCCTTTCTTCTAGATACTTCCAGTGCCAGTTCTAAACAAAGATTAATCTCATAACAGGACTTACACTCGCAGCGCATGCTACACCAAGAGTATGATACCCCCCTCCCGGCTTGCTGACAGTGAACACTATGCGTGACCCCCCCCCCCCCCCCTTCATTTATTAAACGTACCATGTTCGCAGGAGAACCTGACGACCAGCCGCCTAGCCCGGGCCAGAGAGTTGTGACAGTGCACGCTGAAGACATCCTTCAGGCCAAGCAAGGCGCAGGACGCCCGGCCCTCACACAGCGCGAACAGCGTGTCCAGGATGAAGGGCGCACAGTCATGACTGCCGTCGGCACAGCGCACGGTATGCACGTGAACCACGTGACCCGCGCCACACGTCAGCTTGGCCCCGTCGTCAGCACACACGTCGCTCTCTAACACGGCCCCGGCTTCTGGAACACACGAGGGAAGACTCTTAGTCTGAGTTGAATACACAAAGAACACCAACAAACAAAAACAAAACAAAAACACCCGGTCAGCTCATGATGGCTTGAAGTTTTCTTTAGTCCTATGACGTCATTCCGGTCGGTGAAGATCGTCATCCCTCCCCCTAGTGACATCAGAGAGCAGAAGCAGAGACTCATGAGGTCTTGAATTCTTGTAAGAATCGTTCAGATTTCATAATATCCCCTCCCTTGGCAGGAGGCTAAAGCACAAGCCAGATTCCGTATCTTATTGCTTTTACAAAGAAACAAGGCGAAAAATGTGTGACTAAACTCCATGAAATAAAACGGAAACCAGCTGCAAAGGAAGCGATTTGATGGCACGTTTTTCGATGCAATAGGTGGGGGGGAAGGGGCATCACAAAACGTATCCTGCTAATCACGACCAACAGGCCACCCTGTCTGCGAAAAGTACAGAGAATTGTTCCCACACAAATCCCAGCCACTGTCTGAACCGCTGGAAGCACCGCCTCCGTTAAACTGTACATACATCTCCTTAATATCCCATACAAACATCACGTGTAATATTCTCTTATTACCACAAAGAAAGTCAAAAGTCAAGCTGTTATGTGAACAATTCCACGTATCGCCTTGTCTCGTAACGCCCTTACCCGGTGGGTATAAAGCAGACCTGCCAATTAAAGGGCCGTGTGAAATTTCACCCTCAGCTGTTTCTGAAATGATCGATACTTTGCTGTCTAGACACTGGCAGTTAAATGAATTCAGATTACACATTTACAGACAAGGGACAAAAATCAAATGACTTCAGTTTGCAAGTTTGTTTGTTTTTAATTTTACATGGTAACCTTCTACATCTCTTTTATAAAAAAATAATTACAAAACAAAAGGAAACACATTTTCAACGGCACTGCGGAAAAGGGATGGAATGGAGGTGAGCAGGTAAGAACGGGGAGGTGGCTGGCAGGTGTTAGAGAGAGAGAGAGAGAGAGAGAGAGAGAGAGAGAGAGAGAGAGAGAGAGAGAGAGAGAGAGAGAGAATTGAATTGAACTTTATTTAACAAGGATTAAGATTTAAGGCTACGAGAGAGAGAGAGAGAGAGAGAGAGAGAGAGAGAGAGAGAGAGAGAGAGAGAGAGAGAGAGAGGGAGAGCGAGAGAGAGGGAGAGAGAGAGAGGGAGAGAGAGAGAGGGAGAGAGAGAGAAAAAGGTAGATATGGGTGAGAGTCATGTGTGGCACCTAGGTGGGTTTTTATCCTAAAACATCTTAACTCATTTACATGTAGACCTTAACCTTTCTAGCGCGTGTATGTCCAAACGTCACCACTCGAAGCTTGCTTACCATCAGACTAGGCCTACTTATCACATAATTATGTACAGATCTCTTGCGTTTGTTCGTTCCTTCCATTACCCTTTAGTCTATTTGCCTCTAAACCTTATGCTCTAGTTCAAGAATGTTCACATTTTATTTTGTTTACCTTCAGATCCAAGTTCAACCATTGCACCGAGACAATGGTAAGTTAAGGCAAAGATTGCATCGTTCGCTAGACGGGCGCTGTGGCGGGGTGGTAAGACGTCGGCCTTCTAATCGGAAGGTCGTGAGTTCGAATCCCGGCCGCGGCCGCCTGGTGGGTTAAGTGTGGAGGTTATTCCGATCTCCCAGGTCAACTTATGTGCAGACCTGCTTGTGCCTTAACCCCCTTTGTGTGCACACGCAAGCACAAGACCAAGTGCGCACGGAAAAGATCCTGTGATTCATGTCAGAGTTCGGTGGGTTATAGAAACACGAAAATACCCAGCATGCTTCCTCCGAAAGCGGCGTATGGCTGCCTAAATGGCGGGGTAAAAACGGTCATACACGTAAAATTCCACTCGTGCACAAACACGGGTGTACGTGGGAGTTTCAGCCCACGAACGCAGAAGAAGAAGAAGAAGAAGCAGCGTTCGCTGTCCTACAACCATTGATGTGAGACAACACTGACCGCTGTGAGAGACGACCTTAACGTGCGGCGCAGGGTCTGCTGTCTGTCATTTCACGGTCCGGTGGATCCGGGAAACCCGTTGTCAAGGTGATTGACGACACGCAGCCTGCCATCGATAAAAAAAAAAACCACCTTTGAGCGCTCTTCTTCTCTCCTACACCCAATGGCTTCTCGTTAAACTTATCTTCTTCAATCAAAACAAGAAAGACTGAACCCTTTTAAAAGCCTAACGGTACATCACATCTTTTTCCGCTAAGTGGCGTTTTGAGATTTTAAAACAAGTC
>NC_090256.1:14527205-14529705 GCF_037325665.1 Littorina saxatilis | reverse complement strand
TCTTGAGGTGAAGCCAGGAGCAAGCTGAGTCTAAAAGTGCTTGGGTTTTTATAATATTTAAATGGGATAAATTTTTCTCTTAATCTGTTTAAGTATGGACAACACAAAACAAAACAGACAGAGAGAGAGAGAGAGAGAGAGAGAGAGAGAGAGAGAGAGAGAGAGAGAGAGAGAGAGAGAGAGAGAGAGAGAGAGAGAGAGAAAGAAAGAGAGAGACAGAGAGAGAAAGAGAGAGAGAGAGAGAGAGAGAGAGAGAGAGAGAGAGAGAGAGAGAGACAGAGTGAGACAGAGAGAGAGACAGAGAGAGAGAGAGAGAGGGAGAGAGACAGAGATTCAGATTCAGATTCAGATTCAAAACTTTAATACAAAGGGATAAAGGTTTTAGGCAATGCCTAATCTTCCAACCTGTCCCTTTTAGACATACATGACATTATACATTACATTTATATATTTATATAACATGTTTTAAACAGCCAAACGAATAACTAATTAACTAAGAAATTGTAATCAGGTTAAAACTAACAAAAACACTAGCTATAATAACGTGGTTCATGGATTAATAAAATGATGATTAAGATGTGATGCAGTAACAGTTATGATTTTCAAGTGTAGGGAGAGAATTATTTTTGACAAAGATATTTTCGAACATTTTTTTAAAAGACGAAAGGGTTTGACATGTTTTACAGTACATTGGAAGTAAATTCCACACAAGCGATCCCCAGTAAGATAAACTAGATTTATACAAATCAATGCGTGGGAGCGGTAGCGTAAAGTTCAAAAGCCTCGCTCTACCAGGAGGACGCTCAAACAGGTCTTGGATGTATGAAGGTGTTTCATGGTTGTACATTTTGAACATGAAAACACTAGCATTTAAAAAGAACTGCTGTTGTAGCGGAAGAATGTTCAGTTGAGTGTATTTTTCTTGAGTAGTCATATTGGGATCTCGGTTTAATAACTTTACACCTCTCTTGTGAAGTGTGTTTATTTTCTTTATCTAAACATCACTGGCATTGCACCAGACAGTAGATGCATAGCAAATGTGAGAGAGACAGTGTGCGTGGAAAAACATTTTGAGGGCATCCACAGAAACAACGCACCAGAGCTTGTTTATTAAGAAAAGGTTAATAGAAACTCGTTTATAAACTGTATCAACCAAGTGCCAGTCTTTCGGATGAGACGAAAAACCGAGGTCCCTTCGTGTACACTACATTGGGGTGTGCACGTTAAAGATCCCACGATTGACAAAAGGGTCTTTCCTGGCAAAATTGTATAGGCATAGATAAAAATGTCCACCAAAATACCCGTGTGACTTGGAATAATAGGCCGTGAAAAGTAGGATATGCGCCGAAATGGCTGCGATCTGCTGGCCGATGTGAATGCGTGATGTATTGTGTAAAAAAAAAACCCCATCTCACACGGCATAAATAAATCCCTGCCTTTAATTCTTTTATTTCTGTATTGTAGTATTGCCTTTCGGCCTTTGCTTTTCTGTCTGATCTCGTTTGTGAGTCAAGCAAATCACTTTGGAGCTTCTTTTTTCTTTTAAGTTTCTTAGAGAGAGAGAGAGAGAGAGAGAGAGAGAGAGAGAGAGAGAGAGAGAGAGAGAGAGAGAGAGAGAGAGAGAGAGAGAGAGAGAGAGAGAGAGAGAGAGAGAGAGAGAGACTGACAGACACTGACCCTGACACAGTTTAATTGAATATGGGCCTACAGCCCCTTTCAATGGGGGGGTACACATGAGAGAGAGAGAGAGAGAGAGAGAGAGAGAGAGAGAGAGAGAGAGAGAGAGAGAGAGAGAGAGAGAGGGAGAGAGAGGGAGAGATGAAAAGAGGGAGAGGGAGAACTGAACTGAACTTTATTGTACAAGCATAAAGATTTAAGGATAGGAGAGAGAGAGGGAGAGAGAGAGAGAGAGAGAGAGAGAGAGAGAGAGAGAGAGAGAGCAGAGAGAGATAGAGAGAGAGAGCAGAGAGAGAGAGAGAGAGAGAGAGAGAGCAGAGAGAGAGAGAGAGAGAAGAAAGCGAAAGAGAGAGAGAGAGAGGCAAAGGGAAAGAAAAAGAGAGGGAAAGAGAGAGCGAGAGGCAAAGAGAGAAAGAGAGAGAGGGAAAGGATGGGATAGAGAGAAGGAAAGATAGAAAGAGAGAGAGAGACAGAGAGAGAGAGAGAGAGAGGGGGGGGGAGTAAGAGAGAGAATGTGAATCCGAGTGTCACGTGCAAGCCATGTGCAGATGACACCCAACGAAGGCTATGCGCATGCCTGTCTGTTTGGAGTGGACACGAAATCCTTGTCCTTCCCCAAATCCACTCAGAACATCAGAGAGAAAGACAGAAATAATTTGATTTAAGCACGAAAAACAACCATTGGCAAGTAAGACACCCACAAAGAAAGAAAACACACAACCAAACAAGAAGCAAGAACAGATGAGAAATAGAACAATCAGGACAAAATCTTCACCGCTGAAAAAACAAAACAGCAACGTCGATAAAGACACAGAAAAAGCCC
>NC_090256.1:14485881-14527005 GCF_037325665.1 Littorina saxatilis | reverse complement strand
GAACTTACTTTGTTTTGACTTTGTGTGTTTTTTCTTCTATCTTCGTTGTTTTCCCCATTCTTTTTTTCTGTTGCTGGAAGCCAGAATTATGTCTCGGCATAGGTCAATATTCCATTAATGAAAAGCATCTCATCTTTCCGCCACTGCCCTACATCTCCGTACCCCTTGAGTCCGACCCCCTCATATTGCCTGCAGACAGGTAGCCACGTCACTCTCACACTCAACACTCATAATCAAACTAAAAGCATCTTTCCACACTTTTGTCCTAAAAAGTCAAGTAAACTGAACTTTTGTGTGACTCAAAAATCGAACTTTTTGCTGAGAACCCATCCCCCCCCTCCCCCCCCCCCTCCCCCCCCTCCCCCCCCCCCCTGTTTCCATTCCCACTGCCGGCACTGACTGCAGTCTTACTCCTTTTCCTGAACAATCTGCAAAGAGTGTTGCGAATATAACAATGCAAAGGTTGCTGTCTGCGTCCATCGATCAAACCCAACCCCCGGGTATCTTGGAAAATAATCGCACACAGCACGTACGAACGTACGCACACACTCACACACACACACACACGCACGATCGCACGCACGCACGTACGCACGCACGCACACACGCACGCACGCACGCACACACACACACACACACGCACACACACACACACACACACACACACACAACCGGCTGGTCGGCACGGTTGGACTTGTGGTAAGGTGTCCGCCCCGTGATCGGGAGGTCGTGGGTTCGAACCCCGGCCGGGTCATACCTAGGACTTTAAAATTGGCAATCTAGTGGCTGCTCCGCCTGGCGTCTGGCATTATGGGGTTAGTGCTAGGACTGGTTGGTCCGGTGTCAGAATAATGTGACTGGGTGAGACATGAAGCCTGTGCTGCGACTTCTGTCTTGTGTGTGGCGCACGTTAAATGTAAAAGCAGCACCGCCCTGATATGGCCCTTCGTGGTCGGCGGGGCGTTAAGCAAACAAACAAACAAACAAACAAACAAACCGGCTGGTAACTTTCTCGTGCACCTCGGCCCTGTACACAAACCAGTTGAGTCTGCCAGTCCTGCATGAGGGCTCCCAACAGACGCTCTGCCTATAGGGTGCCGGGACCCCCGGTTTTGCTTTTTAGCTGAACTGTAGAGGGTCCCAGGACTAGGAGGCCTTCTAATAACAGTTCTGTGAGACCTTCACAAAAGCGTTAACTGTCATATCGGTCAGATTATTTCGTAAATTAGCGTCGGTACAGATCTGACAGAAAATGTTCTCGACTACGAAATCCATACGTTCTTGTCCGTTATGTACGGAAACTAGTAGACGATAAATGTCTGAAAATCGACGGTACGCACGACAACCCAAAGTTCGTGCGTCCCGGGACCCGCTGCTTTCAACATGTGTTTAAGTGCGTCGCGGGACGCTTTGCAAGAATTTCTAGTACGTTGTTTCGGCTTCTAGTGCTAAAGGACGCAGTTACGCATAGTTGGGAAGCACTGCTTTCATACAGCTGAGTGGTTGGGTCCCAAACGAATAAGTCTTCATGAGTATTATTGTGCTGCCAAATGATCAGCTGTGACGACACGAACACTCGCCAACGAAACCGACTGTGCGACTGGGGCCTAAACACCGACATGTCTTCCCGTCCCACACGGCCGCTGATAAGAGTTACGTTTTCAATTCCACGACCGGCGTTTCACGCGTCCTTCGTAAAGAAGCTTAACTTTTGCCCAAAGGGCCGAACTGAACTGATCCCCACGCCAAGCCTACCAACTTCCAATTTTCACCCAAGGTGCCAGCCTCGAGAGTCATCTTGAGATCGAAGAGACAAGGCTGAACTAAGCTAAATTCTTTTGCTTTTCCTTGTCTCATTCCTATTTTATGTCTGTCCACTTCAAAGATCATGAGGTCGACGTAGGCTCCTTAGATTCAATGTTCCATAAACGGATATTTTTGGTTTGTTTGTTGTTTGTTTATTGGTCACGATGTTTGGCCAAACGACCATTTTTAGCTTAAAATTCCACATTAAGGCCAAAAACAGAATAAACGATCTGTGTGATGTCTGGGTCTCTGTGTGGTGTCTGGGTCTCTGTGTGGTGTCTGGGTCTCTGTGTGGTGTCTGGGTCTCTGTGTGGTGTCTGGGTCTCTGTGTGATGTCTGGGTCTCTGTGTGGTGTCTGGGTCTCTGTGTGGTGTCTGGGTCTCTCTGTGGTGTCTGGATCTCTCTGTGGTGTCTGGGTCTCTGTGTGATGTCTGGGTATCTGTGTGATGTCTGGGTCTCTGTGTGATGTCTGGGTCTCTGTGTGGTGTCTGGGTCTCTGTGTGATGTCTGGGTCTCTGTGTGGTGTCTGGGTCTCTGTGTGGTGTCTGGGTCTCTCTGTGGTGTCTGGGTCTCTCTGTGATGTCTGGGTCTCTCTGTGGTGTCTGGGTCTCTCTGTGGTGTCTGGGTCTCTCTGTGGTGTCTGGGTCTCTCTGTTCCTGTTATTCCCCTCCACCTCTTCATCGAAACTTTCCTCTTTCTGCTTCCTCCACCATCATCTTCTTCGCTTCCTTTTATTCCTACCCCCAGTCTATCTCACTTGCCCAACCCCTCGGACGAATCGATCCATAGTGCCAGCAATCGGGCAAATTGTGGTCCGGTGATGAGGCCAGTCTCTCTAGGGACGTACAACACCAGCAAGTGAGCAAGTGGCAGAGTGAGAGAGAAAGGGAGGGGAGAGATGGAGATAGAGGGGGCAGAGAAAGGGGGATAAAGGACAGAGAGAGGGAGAGAGAGAGGGAGAGAGAGAAGGAGAGAAAGGGAGAGAGAGGGAGAGAGAGGGAGAGAGGGGGTAAAGACAAAGAGAGAGAGAGAGAGAGAGAGAGAGAGAGAGAGAGAGGCAGAGATAGGGAGGGGGGCAGAGATAAAGAGAAGGAGGGAAAGAGAGAGAGAGAGAAAGAGAGTGAGAAAGAGAGAGAGTGAAATGAGAGAGAGAGAAAACAAGAGAGAGAGAGAGAGAGAGAGAGAGAGAGAGAGAGAGAGAGAGAGAGAGAGAGAGAGAGAGAGAGAGGAAAGAAGTTACAAAGAGAGAGAGAGAGAAAACCAGAGATCTATTCAAAGTCAAGTCTGGACAAGCAAATAAACAGACAGAAAGAGTTAAACCTATAAACAACCTGTACATAATACGGGTGTGTACAGAGAGATACTGAGAAGGAGGTAGAGACGGAGGTGTTGGGTGTTACCCCCATTGCCCTAGGTGACTGCGCCGGTCATCGTGCAGCCGGCACTCTGGCGCCGTTGGGCCGCTGATGGTGTTGTGGGGATTGATCCGACAGGACGACGAGGACAGTGGTGTAGGCGACGGGAGGGTAGAGCCTGGAGGGGAGGGGGTTTGGGGATAGGGTTGTTGTAGTTGTGTCGCAGGAAGAGTCCGTGTAATTGCTGCCATTGACGTTTCTCGTCTTGGGCGGTTATTGGCCTATGTCTGCTGTGTGCTCATGGTCTTCACAAGCTTTCCAACCAACTCTAAAGCCTGTTTATCATCGTTTCTCGTCTTGGGCAGTTATTGGCCTATGTCTGTTGTGTGCTCGTGGCCTTCACAAGCTTTCCAACCAACTCTAAAGCCTGTTTATCATCGTTTCTCGTCTTGGGCGGTTATTGGCATACGTCTGGTGTGTGTTCGTGGCCTTCACAAACTTTTCCAACCAACTCTAAAGCCTGTTTATCATCGTTTCTCGTCTTTGGCGGTTATTGGCATATGTCTGCTGTGTGCCCGCGGCTTTCAGAAGCTTTTCAACCAACTCTAAAGCCTGTTTATCATCGTTTCTCGTCTTTGGCGGTTATTGGCATTTATTCCCCCCTCTGCTTCTTTACCTCTGTAAACTTGTAGAGCTAGTTATTTTTCGATAAACACCCAGCAACCAAACAAATAACGACCCAGCAACAGCCTGAATCCTCAATAGCGCAATGGGTTCAGAAGCTATTCTGCGTCGGTACTACTTTTGCGACTGAAAAGTTCCGAACGCTCTAATGTACGAAGTATACATCTCTGGAGCAAACAATACAAACATACCGCATTTAAATTAACAACTACAGGCTTGAACACATGAATCTCCATATAAAATCCATGAGTTTGGTTGTTTTCTGAATCTAGGTCTATTGTGCACAAACGTTAATCACAAGCAAATTCCCAAGGCAAGTAACTCTCATACTTTGTCTAGCGACAAGAGTAGTTCCCCTTTCAAATTTCTTTTCACTCAGTTTCTTCGACAACAGACTGCAATCCGACGGTCAGTTTTCAACAATATTTCATTTAATAAACAGATCACACGCAACCAAATGCACACATCTCATCAATTTAAACAACATGAAACGGTTTCATACACTAGTTTCCCCAGAAAACTGAACTTCATACAGTTTTTAACGTTGGAACACGGGTGCAAAAGTTCGTCTGCTAGTCCCATTTGACGAAAGAACATTATCCTAAGCGATACCAAAACATATACAGAACACACAATATCTGCCTTTGCCGCCACAGCAGAATAACAGCATGTCTGTGTACTTGATTTTAGTCCAAAATAGGAAAACTGACAAGAAGTGTTAACAGAATGGAATGATTTGCACGGAACTATACAACCGCGCATTAATCGATCGCCTGCGCAGGTTGACTGGTTGAGTGAATAGGATTCGATCAAACTTTCGCAAAAAAACTCCTCTTTTCTTTGAATAACTGAAGAAAGGAGGAATAAAGAGGTTACACACCTCGTCTCAGTGATTATAAAAAAATAATGGTCTCAGTTCGCGGTCATGAAAAAGCTCGCTAAAGCTCGCATTTTTCATGATCCGCTAACTTCGACCATTATTTTTAATAATCACTGAGACTCGGCATGCAACCTCTACATGTCTGCTGTGTGCCCGCGGCTTTCAGAAGCTTTTCAACCAACTCTAAAGCCTGTTTATCATCGCCCAAGCAGTCCCGGGATATATATGGATTGTTAGTTCAAATCTAACCATAAGAATTCCGGATTCAAGGAATATGAAGCTGTGTCGTGGTACAAACTTAACTTTGATATAATTATCAAAGTAACGAGTCAGTCATAGAATGTTTGTTTTTAAGCAGTCTTCTTGAAACACACAAGGTCAAAAACGGTTCAAGCACGAGCTCGTGCATTAAGAAGCGGTTTTTGGAGCCAATAGAAAAGCTATGCCAGTGGACAGGTACGGTCGTCATCCCCAAAACAGGCAGACCTATCACAAGGTACAAGCAACGAAATGTATTGCTACATGCAGCAATAGAATATCCTCGGTACAACAAGGTCGTCATCCCCAAAGCAGGCAGACCTATCACAAGGTACAAGCAAAGAAATGTATGGCTACATGCACCAATAGAATATCCTCGGTACAAGGTCGTCATCCCCAAAGCAGGCAGACCTATCACAAGGTACAAGCAAAGAAATGTATGGCTACATGTAGCAATAGAATATCCTCGGTACAAGGTCGTCATCCCCAAAACAGGCAGACCAACCACACGGTACAAGCAAAGAAATGTGTGGCTACATGCAGCAATAAAATATCCTCGGTACAAGGTCGTCATCCCCAAAGCAGGTAGACCAACCACGCGGTACAAACAAAGAAATGTATGGCTACATGCAGCAATAGAATATCCTCGGTACAACAAGCTCGTCATCCCCAAAGCAGGTAGACCAACCACGCGGAACAAACAAAGAAATGTATGGCTACATGCAGCAATAGAATATCCTCGGTACAACAAGCTCGTCATCCCCAAAACAGGCAGACCAACCACACGGTACAAGCAAAGAAATGCATTGCCACATGCAGCAATAAAATATGCTCGGTACAAGGTCGTCATCCCCAAAACAGGCAGACCAACCACACGGTACAAGCAAAGAAATGTATTGCTACATGCAGCAATAGAATATCCTCGGTACAACAAGGTCGTCATCCCCAAAACAGGCAGACCAACCACACGGAACAAGCAACACAATTAAGCTGCTGCATGTAGCGGTAGAATATCCTTGGTACAAGATACAGTGTAACCAGAGGACATGAAAAGAGAGAGAGAGAGAGAGAGAGAGAGAGAGAGAGAGAGAGAGAGAGAGAGAGAGAGAGAGAGAGAGAGAGAGACACAACTGCCACCATACCAAAGATAATTGCTCTACTTCTACGACTGTACCCTGATGCCGGCAAGTCATCGAATGACCAACAGGGCACGCGCAGGGCCGGCAGATGGCTACTGCATGGCACTTACATTGGCATTGGTGTCGGCATTGCAGTGAGAAATACATATTATTCTCTTCCCCTTCCACATTCTGCTCACAAAATGTCAAAGTGTAAAAGGGGGGGGGGGGGGGGGGGGGGTGCACAGGAATGGGGAAACCGGCCGTTACAGCCATTACAAGGGCGGAATGTTTGTCTTACTGTCGAGGCTCGTGCAATGTAATTGGTTGCAATATGTGGAGTAGCCCCCCTCTGTCTGACTTTCTGTACCACAGTACAAATGTGCAAATGTGTATTCACTTGCGTTTGTGTATCTGTGTACCCTTCCATATGCGTGTGTGTGTATGTGTGTGTGTGTGTGTGTGTGTGTGTGTGTGTGTGTGTGTGTGAAAGCTGAGAGAGAGAGAGAGAGAGAGAGAGAGAGAGAGAGAAAGAGAGAGAGACAGACAGACAGACAGACGGACAGGCAGATAGAATATAATGAAGTGTATAAAATATAAGTAGATACACCATCACAGTGCCCAGGACCGTGTCGGATGGAGAATTGTCGTCGATGGCCTATGCTCCCCCGGGGGTTCATAATGGCCTAAGTAAAAGTAAGTACACCATCACAGTGACACCAACCCACCCGTGTCCGCCACATGTAGACAATAAGTTGATCTTTAAAGCCTCAGACACACAATGCGTTCTACACAACGTCCATCTCTCGATGTGACAGACGATGGTTGGCTACCCCCCCCCCTCCTGACCTGACGGACCAAGTGGCGCAGTGACTGGCAGTGACAAGGGAGGTAAGAGCTACCGGCCGGCACGCGCACTGTACCGGGACAATTCCATCATCAAAGACATGAGACGACCACAACGGTACTGACCCATTCCAGGCATTCTCAACCCTCCTCTCTGGTTGACCTTTGACTTGTGCAGTCTGGACAGATGGCTTGTGGATGAGGTGGTGGAAATCATGCAGGACGAGCTTGGATAAATTAGTCCTCTTCTCTGTCTCTGTCTTCTTCCTCTTCTTCCCTTTTTTGAGGTGGTGGAAATCATGCAGGACGAGCTTGGATAAATTAGTCCTCTTCTCTGTCTCTGTCTTCTTCCTCTTCTTCCCTTTCACTCTCCTTCCTCTCCCCTCTCTCTTGATCCCCTTCATTCTCCCATTTGTACTCCCCCCTCCCCCGTACCTTTCTCTCTCCCTCATTCCTCTCTTCTGCAAAACCAATACACTGCTTAATACATCCATCCATTATTATCCCTCCATCCCTTTGTCTCTTTTTTTTCTCCCTTTCTCTGTACCATCCTCTTTGGAAAAGCCCAATATACAGTAAAATTGTTACTACAATTAACCATCCATCCATCTCTGCCCTCTCCCCTTCCCCTTCTCTTGGTTCCCAATCTATACTACCCCCCCCCCCCCCCCCCCCCTCAACGGGTAGACCACAGAGGGGTCCGTTACTCCGCCCCAGCCAAGTGCCGCTTGCTGACAGCTACGAAAGACCCTCGGCCACTCAGGTATCAGCGCGGTCGGCACGGCAGCAATCTGTTGGTTTAGGGCTCCCCCTTGTTGCATCCCGCTAACCATATCATGCATCTTTCATTGTGTTGTCCGGTCCGTCATTTACCCTTGTTGCATTCCGCTAACCATATCATGCATCTTTCATTGTGTTGTCTGGACCATCATTTCCCCTTGTTGCATCCCGCTAACCATATCATGCATCTTTCATTGTGTTGTCCGGTCCGTCATTTCCCCTTGTTGCATCCCGCTAACCATATCATGCATCTTTCATTGTGTTGTCCGGTCCGTCATTTCCCCTTGTTGCATCCCGCTAACCATATCATGCATCTTTCATTGTGTTGTCTGGACCATCATTTCCCCTTGTTGCATCCCGCTAACCATATCATGCATCTTTCATTGTGTTGTCCGGTCCGTCATTTCCCCTTGTTGCACCCTGCTAACCATATCATGCATCTTTCATTGTGTTGTCTGGTCCATCATTTCCCCTTGTTGCACCCTGCTAACCATATCATGCATCTTTCATTGTGTTGTTTGGACCATCATTTCCCCTTGTTGCATCCCGCTAACCATATCATGCATCTTTCATTGTGTTGTCCGGTCCGTCATTTACCCTTGAGCCTCAGCTTCACAAACGCGTCCCAGGCACAGATATATATATATACATATATATATATTTATCCCATGACCTGCCTCTTTGTCTCTGTTAGCTGAGGAGGTGATTATTCTGAATATTCCATCACAACCATATGGATATCCCATCACAACCGAGTTTCGATCTCAACTGTCATTGGTCATTGTCTTTGATTTCAGAGTACAATTGAATAATTTATAGAGGTCATCTGCATATTCAGAGTTTACAGATGGACTACTTTTTTCAACATACGACTGAAATATTTTGTGGTGTCAAAGTCAATATCACGTATAGGTACAGGCCTACATGTGTCAATATTGAGAAAATAAAGAATACTCCATACGATACGCACATTCTGCATGGATTTAAAGAGCGGAGTCGAGATATTTCGCTGGCTGAAGCGACTGCATGATCAAAGGCATGTTCAACGAGTATCGCGAGTGGGATCAAGTGTAAATCTGGTACGACACAGTAAGGCATGTAGTAACTAGTATTCTCTATTTAACCCAATGCTTTTGGGTTATCACCGGCTATTTGAATGAGAGCCAGAGAGAGAGAGAGAGAGAGAGAGAGAGAGAAAGAGAGAGAGAGAGTGAGAGAGAGAGAGAGAGAGAGAGAGAGAGAGAGAGAGAGAGAGAGAGAGAGAGAGAGAGAGAGAGGGGCGCCCTCCGGTAGCTTACACACCTCGTCCTGAATATCTTGCAGGCTCGGTAATACATGAAAATCGACCCTCGGGAAAATATGCAAGATAATCAGAACTCGGAGTGTGTAACCTATATATATAGACATAGACTTCGTATCCCAGGACTTCGTACCATCATTCCTCACCCCTCCCCGTACTTCCACGGACACTAGTATTAGCTTCATACACTTCTGCCATTGTCCCCCCACCCTCTTCCACACCCACCCCGGCAGGGTGTCGCCTTATCCTGGAGGCGCATGGTTGGTTTTTTCCTGCGAGAAATGTGATAATTATGCTCAAACGCGCTTACAGCTATGACTTTCATATTCTACGGGGAAAACCCCGACTGGAAATGTGTTTCTGCAAGAATCGCGTCTCGTCATGTTAATGAAGAGTACAACAATTATCACATTTACCAAGCCCCCACGAAGTTTGCCTCAGAGTGTGTCAATTTCCATAGCTCCATGGACGCACGGCTCTGTAAGCCATGGCGCTAATAGCCTGGCTAATGCCAGTCACGTTACTGGAACCAAGGCTAGTCATACCGCTGGCGCCACTGAGTCACGGCCACACTATTCCAGCATGGAATCCTCACAGCACTCGGCTCATTGTTTTCTGGGCCATTGTTCGCCAGCACCCTATAGCTCCCTCCATTTTATGCGATTATACGTGCTATTAACGGGTGCATCTGGTTTCTGAGACCAGTTCCTGGAGTCGGATCTTCATTGCAGAAAACGTTATCGTTGGCAACGTTCGTTCGTTCTTTAAGATTAACGCCCATCCCTTGCAATTGTCCCATATAGAAATGAAACTAAGGGAGTTGTGATGCATTTTTGAAGAGCTAGCGATCGAAAGTGAAAGCAGCCGGATTCCTGTCACATCCGATCATGTCTGACTTGTTTTTAAAACACGCGCGACCTCAAACTAAAGCATTTACATGTAATATGTTTGTTGTTCTAGTATCTACACAGTATTTTCTCACGTTGTACCAAGTGTGAAGCCATATAAATAAAAATAAGGGCGTTATGATGCATTTTCGAAGAGGTAGAGAGCGAAAGTTGGCCGCACCGGATGTGTGTCACAACCGATCATAATAGGACTTGTTTTTAGAACATGCGCGGCCTCACACTAAAGCATTTACATGTCATACTTTTGTTGATCTGGTATTTGTCCTTGATTGTTGAGACACACGTGAGTTCCTGGCTTGTAACCTGTGTGTTTTTCATGTTCTGTTTGGCTAAAATGTTCCCTTTTGCACATTGTGGTGGGGGTTTCCATTCATGATTGAATCACTGTGCTCAATGAATGAATGTTGAAACACACTTGTCTTGTGCCTTTAGTATCATGCGGTGTTTTTGTGAATCACTAAATGTGTGTCTGGTTGGAAGTGTACTGTCTTTGTACAATTTAGGTGATTCTCAGTATCTAGATATAGGTCCCTGGTACAATTTACATTTAAACATGCTTTGCATTTCAAAATTACATAAAACAGTGCAGTTCAGTGTTGAGAAAAGTGTATTTTTCTTATTATGTGTGAAATAAGGCTGATATCTTGTTTGAGTGTGTGTGTGTGTGTGTGTGTGTGTGTGTGTGTGTGTGTGTGTGTGTGTGTGTGTGTGTGTGTGTGTGTGTCCATGTATTTAGTTCTTGTGGTGATTAATCTAACGACTTCTGCAATGTTGCACGTTGTCTTATGCTTTTTGGTGCAAACTTATGGTTTTGTTAGCAAAATCTTATGGTGAGAGTCCACAAGAACTTGACAGGTATGTATTGATATTAGGGAAGAAATAGAACTCTAAAGTCGTGAAGCGGCAATCGGCTCCTGGCCGCCATCTTTGATTTTTCCCAGCGCAACCAAGGGAAATGTATGCTACAGAAATCCAGTGAAAGATTGACTTGAGCGTCCTCTCCAGACCTTAAAGTAGGAAGATATGAACAGTTAAAATAACAATCAGGTAACCAATATCCAATAAATTAAAGGTTTACATACAGAAATAACCAAAACATGATTACAAAGTTAACGAAAGTAGATTCGTAGAATCACCCAAATCAACGACAGTCGTTTGTGTTTTTGGTGTGAACTTCGTTTCACCGATGACCGGAAGTGACGTGTACGCAACATTTTTGATGTAGCATTTTCCTATATGGCACGAAAGGAATGTGGTTGGTCAAAATGAGATCGTTCTAAATCAAGCTACTGTTGATCTTCTTCTTCTTCTTCTTGTCGATCACTCAGATGGAAACGCCGGTTTTCCGCGCAAATGTTGCCGTGCGCTGTAGGTCGTCCAGACTGCCATAGAGCTTCCCTTGCACCGTGGTCGCCTCCGCCCAGATCTGGCTCCTGAGGCCATCGTGTAGTGGGCAAGTCTGCAGCAGGTGTTCCGTTGTCATGCTGCCTGTTTGACAAGGGCACTGGTCTGACTTGCCAATTCTGAACTTGGTGAAAAGGTGGTGGTTCATTCGGTTGTGGCCTGTCCGCAGCCTGAATATGAGGACCTGCTCAGACCTTGTGAGCAGGTGAAAGGCGTCGTGTGGGTGCTGCTGCAACCACTTTTTGTGTTGCTTGGTCTCACCAAAGCATCGGTATGCGATGATGTGTGCGTGTTTAGGTGAAATCACTCAACCACCTGCACTTCCAAAGTATCTTACGTGCAACGGCGATGACACGGGGGTGGGACATGGATACCGTGTCTGATTCATCACCGTCCCGGCCTTGATTCCAACCTGTAACCCGAGAGGATTACAAGCGCAGTGCCCTACCCACTGAGCTACCAGGTCCATGAAGACAATACTGGCAATAACACCTACCCACTGAGCTACCAGATCCATGAAGACAATACTGGCAATAACAGCTCCGTAAATACCTGTGTCACTTCACCTTCACATCTAAAAAGCTCTTTGCTGACCAACGACCTTGGTTTCCAATTGGTGTCACTGGCATACATCGATTGGTCAGATCATGTTTGCATATAAACTTGGCCAACAAATTATTGCAACAAATTTCAAACCCAAATTAAAGCATTAATCCCCGTGTCATTTCATTAAAAAAGTATATGCCAGTTAAGACCGTTCACTTAACCTCCAGTATCACCTTTTGGATTAAATATTTCTTTTACAGGGATCACGTGACCGCCGCTCAAGTAAGGGTACCCTCAAAATCGACCAGACAAAACGGAAGATCTGTAGTTTAACGCTGAGAGTAAAGATCCAAATTAAGTTCTTGTCCAATCTGGACGTCTATACAGAGTGACAGACGCTAACCACAACACATCAAAGAATAGATTTCGTATCTTCTCATGTACGGCTCAAACAACCAAACACTAATACACCCTGCATCGGACTTGAGTATATAGGTCCTTTTGCCCCTTCTCCTTCTGCCGTCACGAAGGCAAGGGGTTATAACTATTGATGAGGAAAAGGAGCAAGTCAGAGCTGATTTCCTTCCGTCCTACTCACTCAAAACTTCCCCCACTCAGGGACCTATATCTAATATAGGTCTATGCCCCACTGGATGAGCAGTTCTATCACCAGCTCTGCATATTAGCGGCATGTTGAGCCCGTGAGACAAGATCTCCGTGTCGGAGTGAAAAGGGCAACACGGGGACAGATGGTGGGGTTATCGGGTGATCGGGGCGAAGGCTTCCCCGTGAGGCGTGAACTCTTCACACCGAACACGTTGGGAACCAGTTCCAGATAGCAGAGAAAACGAGCCTTGTCAGAGAGGAGTGAACATCGATCACAGACACGACTATCGCTGTAATAAATCCTCGCATTCTCTCCCCTCAACTCGCACTGTCTGTCCTCCTGAAGGAACCACGCGTCTCTTGCTGATTAGACTCCACCAGAAAGACTAAGCAAAGTAGCAAGTAGAAAGCTGATCGTATTAGACTCCACCAGAAAGACTAAGCAAAGTAGCAACTAGAAAGCTGATCGTATTAGACTCCACCAGAAAGACTAAGCAAAGTAGCAACTAGAAAGCTGATCGTATTAGACTCCACCAGAAAGACTAAGCAAAGTAGCAACTAGAAAGCTGATCGTATTAACCTCCACCAAAAAGACTAAGCAAAGTAGCAACTAGAAAGCTGATCGTATTAGCCTCCACCAGAAAGACTAAGCGAAGTAGCAACAAGAAAGCTGATCGTATTAGACTCCACCAGAAAGACTAAGCAAAGTAACAACAAGAAAGCTGATCGTATTAGCCTCCACTGTGACCAGAAAGACTAAGCGAAGTAGCAACTAGAAAGCCGATCGTATTAGACTCCACCAGAAAGACTAAGCAAAGTAACAACAAGAAAGCTGATCGTATTAGCCTCCACTGTGACCAGAAAGACTAAGCAAAGTAGCAACTAGAAAGCTGATCGCATTAGCTAGCCTCCACCAGAAAGACTAAGCAAAGTAGCAACTAGAAAGCTGATCGTATTAGCCTCCACCAGAAAGACTAAGCAAAGTAGCAACTAGAAAGCTGATCGTATTAGCCTCCACCACAAAGACTAAGCAAAGTAGCAACTAGAAAGCTGATCGTATTAGCCTCCACCACAAAGACTAAGCAAAGTAGCAACTAGAAAGCTGATCGCATTAGCCTCCACCAGAAAGACTAAGCAAAGTAGCAACTAGAAAGCTGATCGTATTAGCCTCCACCAGAAAGACTAAGCAAAGTAGCAAGTAGAAAGCTGATCGTATTAACCTCCACCAAAAAGACTAAGCAAAGTAGCAACTAGAAAGCTGATCGTATCAGCCTCCACCAGAAAGACTAAGCGAAGTAGCAACTAGAAAGCTGATCGCATTAGCCTCCACCAGAAAGACTAAGCAAAGTAGCAACTAGAAAGCTGATCGCATTAGCCTCCACCAGAAAGACTAAGCAAAGTAGCAACTAGAAAGCTGATCGTATTAGCCTCCACCAGAAAGACTAAGCAAAGTAGCAACTAGAAAGCTGATCGTATTAGCCTCCACCAGAAAGAGAAGCAAAGTAGCAACTAGAAAGCTGATCGTATTAGCCTCCACCAGAAAGACTAAGCAAAGTAGCAACTAGAAAGCTGATCGTATTAGCCTCCACCAGAAAGCCTCCGGGAGCAAACATTGTATCAGGGAGGTTGATTCAAAGCACAAAACGAACATAACAATTTTAATCTTGAAGTGGGACGTGTGCAGTTGTGTGTCGGTAGCCGCGCATAGTAAGCTTAAATCCTTCGCTCGTTTACCCTGTTCTGCAGGGAGAACGCGTATTAGAGTGGAACTGATAAAACACATATAACAAAGAACAGTCCACAGTTACTCCCCTTTGGGAGGATCTAATCCTGTCATCATCAGATTCCACAACTAACACCGAAGTATTAACCCAGTGATTACCGTGTATTTAAATTCGTTGTCAAAGATGAAAAAAACCCCATGTTTTTATGTGGAAATATATTTGAATCCACAAACATGGCATGTCAGCGAGGATTTCTGGAGCGTATTTCAGTAGCTGTCCTTCCTATTGACCCAGTGGCTGGATGATTTAAAGACAAAGTATTTCCTGTGAAAACGTTGAGGGCTTTCACATGAAATAAGACCACCCCTCCAACAGACGATGTTAGGAAATAACTCTGTTGGATTAGAATGGGTTGTGAAAGAGTTAATACCCTTGATTTTTCTCGGACAAATAAATTCACACATGCTCCTGTCCAGGTGATTCAGGCACACCCGTCGCCAGTGATTGGCCCCTCCAATGTTTGTCCCAGTAAAAGCAAGGGTATTCACTCTTTCACAACCCATACACACCCGAAAGAGTCATTTTCGGATATCGTTGAATGGACACATACAAAACAAAAACAAAAACATAAAGCAACAACTGTTGGCTTTCTCTACAGAGGGGATTTTGTTGTTGGTAGAAATTCATTTCTTAAATGATACTAGTGTCAATACGCAACATTAATTTATCACACACAAACCCACCCAACAACAACACTTTACTGCAAAGGAAGCAGGTAGGATGCTGATTGTTGACATGTGTCCAAGACAAAGGATGGTCTCATCCCATGGAACAAGCTTGAAAAGATTTGTAGTGGTCAGCAACACGAGTATGATCTATGGTGGTCAACGTGATACCTAACACGAGGAGGACTGCGCCTTCAGAGCCATCCATAACTCCGACTTGTGCATGACAGCCGCTGAGACAGAGCGCCGGCCAGATTCAGAGGGACACGAGGGCGGCAAGGAAAGCAAGGGAATGACAGCGAGAGAGGCAGCGTGATGTTCCTGGTACGACAGCGTGATTCTCCCATCTCACAAGCTTACGGAGGATCCAGAGATCGATACATGGGGAGACGTGTCGATGTGATTTGTCCACACCTCCTTGTCATAGTGGCCCGTGTCAGGGGGTGAGAGAGGTCGCTTTGCCTGTGTTATGCTTGTCACATCGAGCCTGCGTCCTTCTCGCCTTATGCGTTCTCATTGACTGCTGGGGTTGGTGGGTTGGTTATTATTACACCCCCGGTATAGGGGTGTGTATAGGTTTCGCTCGATGTGTTTGTTTGTTTGTTTGTTTGTTTGTTTGTGTTCGCATATAGATCTCAAGAATGAACGGACCGATCGTCACCAAACTTGGTGAACAGGTTCTATACATTCCTGAGACGGTCCTTACAAAAATTGGGACCAGTCAAACACACGGTTAGGGAGTTATTGGTGGATTAAGATTCTACAAGGACTTATAGAGGGACATATTAATGGTCAAAGGAAAATAACCTTCTCAGTTGGTGGCAGTGAGAATGGTTATTTCCCTTTGACCAACGGGGGTGTTTTTCCTACCTCGGAGGAATTTCTTGTTATTTTGTATCGTCTCTTCAGCTGATATTGCTATCCGAGACCGATGCGAGTGTGTTTCTTTTCTCAGTTCACATGACAAGCTCCATGCTTAAAAACTATTTACAATCAGGGGTAACACTGTAAAAAGAAGTTTCTAAAACGTCATCAGTTTCACATTTGTTTCTTCACATTTTGTTAAAAATCTTGATCTCCTGTACAAATCTTGTCCGGGGGGTGGGGGGGGGGGGGGGACATCCCGGATTGACTACTAGGCAAGGTTCGGGGTGGAAGAGGAGATGGTGGTGGGGATAGGGGGTGGGGGGGGGGGGGAGATTGATTGATCTTTGATACATAAGGATACAATGACGCTCAACGGGTCCACACGTTGCACGAAAGTACGGTATCCTTTTTTTTTTTTTTTAACTTTCCCTTTTATTGCTGTCAGAATCCTTCATTTTGGTAATTTTATACCTTTTCAGGGATCCGAATTCTCTAACTACAGTCAGAAAAACTGAATCTCTTCAATCACCAACCACCAGTCCCACAGCACTTCTTAAAACTCCCCTTATAAAACAACGGGCATATCAAAACCCATACTCTATACAGTGGAACCCCCTTTTAAGACTTCAAAAACTCTGAGAAACCCAGGTCTTAAAATGGAGGGAGTTTTAAAATGGGGGTACATTTACAGAGGTTATGAACACAAAAGCTTCCTAATACTCATCGTAAAGCAGACTGATGAAGCCAGTGTCTGATCTCTCGCGGGACAGCATCCCTTGAAAATCCTCGCAGTGGTGCTTACAAAAACGTAGATGAACATCTCATAACTAAACAGGCCACGCTAGAACTATTTAAATTTTACGTTATTTTCATACCTTATTATCCCATTGCTGGACAATTGGGGTCGCTTAATCATCTCTGTGGAAAGCTAGCAGCAACAGCAAGAGCCGTGCTACCCAGATGATGAGCATCCTGAACTCAGGTAAAATGAGTTACTTCCCTTCGGGTTTCATTTATCCCTGACAAATTTATTTATTTGTCCTTTGTTTTCTCCCTCTGGAGAAGAAATCGTATTTTTTTTAATTTAATTTTATTTTTATTTTTATTTTTTTTTATTTTTACATATTTAGAGCTTTTCGTAATGTGTTATTGATATAAGCAGATTCGCGATCGTCGATAATGATTTTTCATGGTGTTGTGTAATTTTTAGATTACAAAGGAATTGTTATGTAAGACAGTTTCAAGCGAGCTATCTTTCGCGGATGTATTTACTGTGCAAACAACTCTAAATATGGCAAAAGTGTCACGTGATAATCAACTTTGTCACGTAATCATAACAAAATGGCTACGGAGCGGACACCGGTTCAAAGTAGATGTGTCCTTTGTGACAGTGAAAAGACCAAGTCCAGCCATAATTATACGTTTGTAGGCAAAGTGGGGTGGAAAATGAACAGCTTGGTGAAATGGATGAGTGGAAATTCTTTTCGTCGAGAGATGGAAGAATCGGCCAATCTGCAATCACTTTCGTCTTTTATCAGAAACATTAGCGAAAAACATATGGGAGATAACTCTGTATTCTTGTTTTGATAGATTTCGGCTTTTAGCTCCACTTCTTTTCCTTTACTCCGCGTAGTAATGATCCATCTTGTCAGAGAGACACTGAGCGAGAGCGTGAACCGATGATTATCAGAATGAGATGATGAGGTGATAAGTTCACGCGCCTGGCATTCTCAGGGCACGTGCATGACGTCAGGAAGTTCTGCAGAAGCCTGTCGCCGCACCGTAAGTTATTACTTATCACAGGATTGATAAATGCCTCGGCATGTTTAGCCTTCAACCAATTCGCACCTGTTTCTCGACACACTATTGAACACGTGTTGGTTCGACGTGCACGGCTTTGAGAGACTGACTTATGCGTTTGGTTCTTTTACAGCTTCGATGTCCAAAGGTAGCGCCTTCCACCGTCGCGGACTGATAGTAATATTTACTTTGTCATAATTAAGACTCACATACCATAGAACCGCCGTGTATATAATATTGCAAACGCATAAACAATGTACATCAGTTCGGATATTGCATCATGTTCTAATTCTTTACTTTGTAATTAAAATGTTACTAATGTGTATTAATTAACATATCACGTGAAGCCGGGTCAAATCATACATATGTTTGTGTGTAGTGTGTGTGTGTGTGTGTGTGTGGAGGGGGGGATTTCTGAGAAGATTGTGAAAAAGAATTCATTTCACACATCAATCCTGCGCACTCAAAAATCCAAAAAATAAGCCCTTAAAAAAATAAGGCCTTATTTTTGAAAATATGCCCATATTTGTGAAAATAATCCCTTATTTCTAAAATAAGGCCTTATTTTCCATTATTAAGGCCTTAAATCTTTACGCCCTTAAAAAAATATGGGCATAAAAAAATAAGCCCTTATTTGAAAATAAGGCCTTACGAGAAATAAGGCGTTATTTCTGTAAGACCTTAATAAAAATAAGGGCATAAAAAAAATATGGGCATACAAAAATAAGGGCATATAAAAATAAGGCCTTATTTTTTTACCAATCATGAAGCTGAATAGAATTCGGCTGCACCGCTCATGCGCAGAGATCTCATAAGAAACATGGCGAATGGGGGGTTCAGAGATCGTGATGAATATTTGAGAAGAATTTGTGCTGAAATTGCAAATTGCGAGAGAATGGGGGTTTTGGCGAGTTTGTGCGCGCTTTCGAATGCGTGAAGCCATGCTGTATCCGCTCGATGTTATGACGGATGTTTTGAACGAGAGGCGAGTTTGTGCGCGCTTTCGAATGTCCGGATGCGCAGTAGCGATGCGCAGAAAAATATGGGCATAATTTTTTAAGGGCTTATTTTTTTATGGGCATATTTTTTTTAAGGACTTATTTTTTTAAGGTCATAACAGAAATAAGGCCTTATTTCCGTAAGGCCTTAACAGAAATAAGGCCTTATTTCATTATGCCCTTATTTCCTTATGGCTGTAAATATTTAAGACCTTATTTCTAAAATAAGGCCTTATTTATAGAAATAAGGGCTTATTTTCAAAAATATGGGCATATTTTCAAAAATATGGGCATATTTTTTTAAGGGCTTATGTTTTGGATTTTTGACCCTTTGTGCCAAGGATACTTTATGTCAGAAGCGGCAGGCGCTCGGCCAGCGCCACCTTACACATAGCCCAGTACAGTTCCTCAGTAGGCTTACAGGCATGCACACATTACACTGTCGCTCCTGATCTGCGTCACAGTCTCTGTCTGCGTTCCTTCAGACTCGCTTTCCTCCTTTTTAAACTGTTGCAACACATTAATTCTGTCTCTCCTCCTCAGGGGAAATCCAGCGGCAAAAGCGCAGCGCCACCTATCCAGCTTAGCGTCCGGTCCCATGCGAGGCAGGCATGACGTGATTTACAGCCTCAGTGGTTTGTGTGTTGCCAGAAACGCTTCGTCATTGTTGCTGCCGTCAATGGTACCTCACTGCTGCTGCTGCTGCTGCTTTTCCTGCCGCCACCGCCATGCCGCAACGTCAATTTATTCCACGACATTGGGGTGTGAAAGCTGTTACTGCACTACGGCATTCCTCTTCCCCCTCCTCCTTCCTGTCGTGTCACAGTAACTGTCGTGACGACAAGGGCGGCTTCCCTCCACCAACAGCACAAGTCTATCACAGGCGACGACGGCACAGTATTAAATCATAAATGGCAGTTGGCCTCGGTAGTCAGTAAAACGCCCAAAAATTCTATCAAATAGACGATGTCCGGAAATAACTCTGTCGGGTTTGTTTGGCTTGTGAAACTGAATAATAGAATGCTCTAAAGGCCGGTCAATAGCGAGGTGTCACGTTTGTCTGAAATATGTGGAGAAGGAGCACTTCTAGAAAGCTTAAAGCAAGAATATGCAATGTGTCGCAACAAAACTGTAGAAGGTACACAAAAAAAGTTATCAACAAAAATAAAAGAAGACCCAAGACCCCTCAAGGCAAGAGGAACAAGTCGGAAAACACTCAGTTGCTTCATTAGCAAGTGTCAACGGGTGCAAATGAACCCACTACCCTCAACTCCACAAAAAGAGAGAAGAAAAAGATCCGCTTTTTAATTCAACCTGTTTATCTCATTGCTTTTTATCCACTTTTCTGTTGTTCTTCTTTGTGTGTGTGTGTGTGTGTGTGTGTGTGTGTGTGTGTGTGTGTGTGTGTGTGTGTGTGTGGTGACATTTTAAATAAAGTTAAAAAAAACACAAGATGTCGTGATAAAGGCGTCATTCTTCTTAATCTTTCATGATCATTAAAGTCAACAGGATAAGACCCGAATCAGGCAGCACGTCACGTCTTTTGAATCTTGGTGTGACTCTTGTTCCAACACCCACTGGGCAGTCTCGGGCGTTGCTGCTCCTGAAGGCACTCTCTTTCCAGTTACAGCTGGATTTTGGTCGAACAAATTAAATATTACATTAGAAGATAAACACTGGAAATTAGCTAACGAATGCTCGACAGAAACCTGTCTTCGTCTATTGCATTGGACAATTTTACACAATATATATCCCACCAACATTTTGCTACATAAGATGGGAATTCATCAAACAAATCTCTGTCAGTATTGTAACGAAACCGACTTCATCGAGCACTTTTTCTGGCAGTGTAGAGCAGTGCAACCCATATGGCAGGAATGTCAAGGGTACATATTTAAATGTGCAGGCAAAAATATAAAGTTACTAGAGGAATACCCGCTTCGCCGGGTAGCCGGCTTCGCCGGGATGAAATACTTAGAGCCGTACGCCGGCTTTGCCGGGTCCGAACAATGGACCCGCCAAGCTTAGGTCCCTCCCAGATTCGTGGAATGGGAACAGCACGAAAATGATTCAGTGGCCATAATGCCATTCCTGACCATATCGAGTCCCATCCTTGTCGACGAATGTAACCGTGTTAATCACCTTTGGAGGCGAACTCCACTCAAACAGGATTGAGCAATTTAGAGCTTACCTCTAAGCCCTTTTGATCTGTTATGGCTTCCCAAAGGAAGGCCAGTATATACAAATACACAAAAGCCGCCAGACCACATCACAAACAGAACTGAACAATCGACAGGTGTTGCCCACATAGAGAGAGAGACACACACACACACACACACACACAAACACAGAGAAGCCGTATATATAGAGAGATAGATGACAGTGTATTTTTCGCGTGGCTATAAATTGATTCGACCTTTGCACTTTTACAGTGAGGATAATTTACGGGTCCAATTTACGTTCTGGACACTGCGGTGACCTTCTAAAAATAGTAACAGAACGCCGGGAATATCCGAAGATGCCCCACTCATACTATAGTGCACCATACGAAGGAAGGGAGGTAAACGCTGAAAACCTGGAGAAGATAAGGAAGAGTTACTTATAATGGTGAAATGAACACAAACACCAAAATCGGTTCAGCGCTGCGCGCTGAGAGCACGTGTTGAAATATCTCATCGATGATATTGTGTCCGGGGTGTAGCTGAATACGGTGTCCAAATTTGAAAAAGATCCACCGAGAACTTTGGCGTTGTGATGTGGTGTAGCGGCTTTGGTGTGTCGGTATGGGGGCCCGGGTAGCTGAGGTGGAACCAAAATCGGTTCAGCGCTGCGCGCTGAGAGCACGTGTTGAAATATCGACCAGGTTGTGTCCTGTCCCGGGTCTACCTGAATATGCCCACCAAATTTGAAGCAGATCCATCGAGAACTTTGGCCGTGCATCGCGCACAACCACACACACACACACACACACAGACAGACAGACAGACAGACAGACACAAGTCGTATATATGTATATAGAAGCTGCGAAGAGGCTCTTTTTGGGTATTTCACACGTGATATCCCCAGAGAGAAAACCTTCATAATTAATCACCTTATATTGATATCGAAAATGTGCATAAGCCAGTTTAAGTACGGAAATCCAAAAACTAACATCAGTGATGTTCCTAGGACTGGAGGGCAACAGGACAAAATGTCCTGAATCAAAAAACTAATAGGACATCATGTCCTGACTACAAAAAAACAATAGGACATTCAGATCAAGCGAACCAATCATGGCACCTAACCTTTTTAGATGACTGAGAATATATGAATAAAGGCAAATAAAAACCGAACAGTTCCAAATTTATTTTAATATTTTAAATGCAACAGTGTTCAGGGTTACTTTCACACACACAGACACATGCTTCAGAATGTCATAAGTGATCTTTCACACACAGTGACACACACACACACATACACACACACACACACACACACACACACACACACACACACACACACACACACACACACACACACACACACACACACTATGCTTCAGAATTAATGTCACAAGTGACAAGTGATCTTTCACACACTTCAGAATGTCACACGTGATCATTTTCAGTGAGCTTGAACAGCTACTTTCGTTTCTTGCGTCTCTTCCTGCGTCTGTTCCTGAGGTTGTAGATCTATTGGCTCACCTTCTGAGGCTTCAGTCTCCGACGGGGCCGAAGGCCCTGCAACTTGACTGTCCGTGTCGTCCTTTTTTTTTAACAAAGCCACTCAAAAGTGTCTGCCCTTTTCCCACGCAAACCTTTTTCTTCTGCGGCATCTTTGCAGAAATGTGGCGGCGGAAGTAAAGTGTCGCTGTCAAAAGTAGCGAGAGTTGTGGCTCTTGTAATATTGTTAGGTCGAGAGTTGCGTCCCTTGTGTTATTGTTCGACCGAGAGTGAAAATTGAAGTTCAAGTAGACCCCGATTCGAACTCGTTTTAACGGGGTTTGATACTTCAGTTTGTACAGATTTTTCTTGCAGTGACCCGCGCTCTAGACGTAATACTATCGGACAATGACCGGTGACTTCGCGATCGGATCGGACATTTGACGGGACAGAGGTGTTTGCAATCGGTCATTTTACAACCTAAATCGGTCTATGACCGATGACCGACGCCTCGGAACATCACTGTAACATGAAGGTCTTATTTCAGAACCAAGCTCGACTTCGAAATCTCTAGTAAAATTGAACTGTGTATAAGAATATAGATAAATAGTAGAAAAAAAAAAGAAAAAAAAACCCAGGATAAGACCCGAATCAGGCAGCACGTCACGTCTTTTGAATCTTGGTGTGACTCTTGTTCCAACACCCACTGGGCAGTCTCGGGCGTTGCTGCTCCTGAAGGCACTCTCTTTCCAGTTACAACAGTTGGTTTAAAATGTGTGGTTTTTACACACACACACACACACACACACACACACACACACACACATTTATACACCTGACAAGTACTGCAGCATGCTTACAAAGCAGCACAACAAGATTAAACCTTATAATAAGAGCTCACATGATCATACCGATCGTTTCATTTCGGGATTCTCCGTGAAGAGCAGAATATCGGCATTATTTAAAATCAAGAAGAGTCGGAGGAAGGAAAATGGAGCGATAACAAAAAATGGGAAGGGAAATAAAGGGAGAAACAGGTGAAAAGAGTTAGGTGTTCTATTTAGGATCTAGCCAGGTGTTCTATCTAGGATCTAGCCAGGTGTTCTATCTAGGATCTAGCCAGGTGTTCTATCTAGGATCTAGCCAGGTGTTCTATCTAGGATCTAGCCAGGTGTTCTATCTAGGATCTAGCAAGGTGTTCACACGGAATAAGAGCATCCCTCCCCTTGGACACATACCAATTTGTTGATGAATTAGTCAGAAAGATGACCGGTGTAACACGAAATTTTTACTCCACGAAAAATTTACTCCGGAGAAATTATTTCGTACGAAATTCTTACTCCGAGTACACTTTTCGTACGAGAAAAGAACTCCCCAAGGGACGAAAAAATTACTCCCTCCACAAAATTGTTACTCCCCAATTTTTTTTACTTCCAGTAAAAATCTCGTACGCAAAAATGGGATGCGGGCGAAGGGATAATACCAATAAGTGATCTCGCGCACACGAATGTCGCGCTACCCTCCTTCCACCCCTTCCACTACCATGACTAACAGGGGACAAGGGAGTAAAAATTTCGTACACCTGGCATGGGAAGTTAAATTGCTTGTGTTTGGGTGAGGTAATTTATTCGTTATTTATTCGTCAGGGGAGTAACATTTTTGTACGAAATGTTTACTCGGAACTCACCTGTCTTGGGGAGTAATTTTCTCGTGAAATGGGGGAGTGCTTTTTTCGTAAAGGGAGTAACTTTTTCGTACGAAATGTTTACTCCGGAGTAAAAATCTCGTGGGAGTAATTTTCTCGTGTTACACCGGCACGGTTGGCCTAGTGGTAAGGCGTCCGCCCCGTGATCGGGAGGTCGTGGGTTCGAACCCCGGCCGGGTCATACCTAAGACTTTAAAATTGGCAATCTAGTGGCTGCTCCGCCTTGCGTCAGACATTATGGGGTTAGTGCTGGGACTGGTTGGTCCGGTGTCAGAATAATGTGACTGGGAGAGACACGAAGCCTGTGCTGCGACTTCTGTCTTGTGTGTGGCGCACGTTATATGTCAAAGCAGCACCGCCCTGATATGGCCCTTCGTGGTCGGCTGGGCGTTAAGCAAACAAACAAACAAAAAAGTCAGAAAGATTGCCACTAGTGTCCTCTAAGAAATTACATTTTCACAAAATTCCGACGTTGCACAAAAAGCACAGAGGCTGTTGATTGTTGTGATATGTCCTCGAGGGGGAATGGTCTTTTTGATGTAAACGTCTGGCCAGATCTGAAATGATGGGTGGAATCGTTTCCTCGGGAAGGACTGTGCCTTTAATATATTCTTCCAACACCCAGCGAGTTGTCTTGATCTTAGCTGCTCCCTAACTTGTGCCAAGGCGTTGCTACTGTTAACGGCGAGAGTTTTACGATGCCGTGAATCAAAGGTGTTAGAGGTCAAAGTCACATAGTTTACAAGAATTTTAACTGAAACTGGGGAGAGAGAGAGAGAGAGAGAGAGAGAGAGAGAGAGAGAGAGAGAAAGAGAGGGAAAGAGAGGGACAGACAGACAGACAGACAGACAGACAGACACTGAGACAGACAGACAGAGACAGACAGAGACAGAGGGAGAGAGAGAGACGGAGAGAGATACACACAGAGATTATTCTATGAGATCCATCATTCTGACAAAAAAAGTCATCATTTATGATCTAAAGTCATCAAAGATTTTGGCGCGGTTTGTCGCGTGCAAAGTCTCTTTAAAAAGGTTTATTGTCGATGCATTAGATTACTGACTACTTTTTGTCATCTCGCTGCGTTCATCCCGATCGTAACCATGGCCGCACTCGTTGTCTTCCAACAACATTGTTTCATCTTTTTCTCAGAGCGGGTTAGATACTGTATGGACATACTGCACCCGAGCATAATACTCAGCTGTGTCTGTGATCAATATGTAGCGGACGAGTTACTGTATGTATAGCCTGGACGACAGAGTAAACACACCCGCCACCCCGTCGTTAATCATTCACACTCATTTAGGGGAGCACAGAGCAATTAGCCATGCTCAGCCTGTCAGAATCAAGCGTCCAGATCGCTTTGTCCCAGTTACGGTTGCATCGTTGTGTAATACAGAAATAGTGGGACAGCCACTGTATCCTTGCTATAGTCAAGCTCTCTTAGTTGAGACAAACAATGTGGCTTCGTGGAACCATCCACTTACCCCCTGTCCGCTGTCTTTGCTTGGGGTTTGCTTAGTTCAGTTCAGCGTGGAGGTCTGATTTTTCACCTCCACGAACTGTGTACTTTTATAGCTAGAACACTATCAAGACAGTGCTTTGAATTGAAGGAATATATTATTATGGCCCGGTCATATGGCCCCTGGTATAGCCCCCCTCACCAAAGGAAAAATAGCCAAAACCAAACACCATGGACCCTGTGGCGGGGATGTAGCTCAGTCGGTAGCGCGCTGGATTTGTATCCAGTTGGCCGCTGTCAGCGTGAGTTCGTCCCCACGTTCGGCGAGAGATTTATTTCTCAGAGTCAACTTTGTGTGCAGACTCTCCTCGGAAATAACTCCGTCGGGTTTGTATGAATGGTTGAAGAGTGACCTTTTCTTGAACAAAATCTGTCAAACATTGGAGGGGCCAATCACTTGCGAGGGGTGTGTCGAAAACACGTGGACGAGAGCAGGTCACTACTCTCCCACAACACATTCAAACCCGACAGAGTTATTTTCGGAATTCGTCTATTCTCACTCGAGTCATATGGTTGTGGTTTTTTGGTTTGTTTGTTTGTTTGCTTAACGCCCAGCCGACCACGAAGGGCCATATCAGGGCGGTGCTGCTTTGACATATAACGTGCACCACACACAAGACAGAAGTCACAGCACAGGCTTCGTGTCTCACCCAGTCACATTATTCTGACACCGGACCAACCAGTCCTAGCACTAACCCCATAATGCCAGACGACAGGCGGAGCAGCCACTAGATTGCCAAGTTTAAAGTCTTAGGTATGACTCGGCCGGGGTTCGAACCCACGACCTCCCGATCACGGGGCGGACGCCTTACCACTAGGCCAACCGTGCCGGTTTATATGGTTGTGGACTGTGGTTGAGTGGCACAGAATGACAAGACCCGGACATTATTGCTGGACACATGCGGACAGCGCCTGTGCACGTGATATCCGGTGTGCTATTTTGACTGATTACAGGTTAATCAGTGATGAGTGACAGCTTGTGCAAAAGTGCCACGGGGAAGTCAGGTATCTGGGATCATGAGGACAGTGGGCATGTAAAATGAAGGTTTCTGATCCCTACTCGCCAAGTTGCATGCCAACGAGGGGGACTAGTCAAGGTGCAGAAGTTGTGAACAAGTTCTGTCAAGACTACATTGTGTTGACGAAGATCTTTATTTATCCTACATATGATACGTGAGAGAGAGACCCGTGAGATAATAATCGTTCAAATCACACGTGTGTATATAATGTAAATGAGGTTATGCCAAGCAAGTCTGGCAGGGACCTGTTTTTCCACTGCTTATGATGCCAAAGTCACCGAGACAAACGTCATTATAGAAACAAAAATTGCGCTCGCTAATTACCCTCGATGAATCTTTAGAACTAACACGTCACGCCACACTTTCAGAGTGACGTTTCTTTGCTTTGACGTAATAGATTGCACGAGGCTTTAGAAGAGACCGAGGTTCCAAAACAAGCGTCTTCAATTTAGCTGCCTCGTCTGCAAGACATTTTCAGTAAAATACACGTAAGTACAGTATGTTGGATAAACAGAATACTACATGGCTTGCTGTGTCGTACCAGATTTACACTCGTTGCTTTTTCAAATAGTGAACAGCTCGCTTTCGCTCGCAGTTCAATATTGAAAAAAAACCTCGTGTAAATACCGGTACGACACAGCAAGCCATGTGGTATTCTCTATATCTACATATCGAGCCTTGTGGCTAACTCCGTGCTTACACACTGTGTGACGCTATGCATCCTGGTCGTCATGTCCCCGCTCTGTGACCTCACACTATTCCCATGTGTCCCACACTGTGTGACGCTATGCATCCTGGTCGTCATGTCCCCGCTCTGTGACCTCACACTATTCCCATGTGTCCCACACTGTGTGACGCTATGCATCCTGGTCGTCATGTCAACGTACATATTACAATTTGCACCTACCATTTTCACATTGTCTCAATGACCATTGGAGGCCTTTTCTTCTTCTTCGTCTTCTTCTTCTTTTTCTTCTTCTTCTTCTTCTTCTTTTTACATTTAGTCAAGTTTTGACTAAATGTTTTAACGTAGAGGGGGGAATCGAGACGAGGGTCATGGTGTATGTGCGTGTGTGTGTGTGTCTGTGTGTGTGTGTAGAGCGATTCAGACTAAACTACTGGACCGATCTTTATGAAATTTGACATGAGAGTTCCTGGGTATGAAATCCCCGAACGTTTTTTTCATTTTTTTGATAAATGTCTTTGATGACGTCATATCCGGCTTTTTGTGAAAGTTGAGGCGGCACTGTCACGCCCTCATTTTTCAACCAAATTGATTGAAAGTTTGGTCAAGTAATCTTCGACGAAGCCCGGACTTCGGTATTGCATTTCAGCTTGGTGGCTTAAAAATTAATTAATGACTTTGGTCATTAAAAATCTGAAAATTGTAAAAAAAAAATAAGAATTTATAAAACGATCCAAATTTACGTTCATCTTATTCTCCATTATTTTCTGATTCCAAAAACATATAAATATGTTATATTTGGATTAAAAACAAGCTCTGAAAATTAAATACATAAACATTATTATCAAAATTAAATTGTCGAAATCAATTTAAAAACACTTTCATCTTATTCCTTGTCGGTTCCTGATTCCAAAAACATATAGATATGATATGTTTGGATTAAAAACACGCTCAGAAAGTTAAAACAAAGAGAGGTACAGAAAAGCGTGCTATCCTTCTTAGCGCAACTACTACCCCGCTCTTCTTGTCAATTTCACTGCCTTTGCCATGAGCGGTGGACTGACGATGCTACGAGTATACGGTCTTGCTGAAAAATGGCATTGCGTTCAGTTTCATTCTGTGAGTTCGACAGCTACTTGACTAAATGTTGTATTTTCGCCTTACGCGACTTGTTGCACATGTTTTAACATAGAGGGGGGAATCGAGACGAGGGTTGTGGTGTATGTGTGTGTGTGTGTGTCTGTGTGTAGAGCGATTCAGACTAAACTACTGGGCCGATCTTTATGAAATTTGACATGAGAGTTCCTAGGTATGATATTCCCGGACGTTTTTTTCATTTTTTCGATAAATACCTTTGATGACGTCATATCCGGCTTTTTGTAAAAGTTGAGGCGGCACTGTCACACCCTCATTTTTCAATTAAATTGATTGAAATTTTGGCAAAGTAATCTTCGACGAAGGCGGGGGTTTGGTATTGCATTTTAGCTGGGTGGCTTAAAAACTAATGAGTGAGTTTGGTCATTAAAAATCGGAAACTTGTAATTAAAATTATTTTTTTATTAAACGATCCAAAAACAATTTCATCTTATTCTTCGTCATTTTCGGATTCCAAAAACATATAGATATGTTATATTTGGATTAAAAACAAGCTCTGAAAATTAAAAATATAAAAATTATGATCAAAATTAAATTTCCGAAATCGATTCAAAAACTATTTCATCTTATTCCTTGTCGGTTCCTGATTCCAAAAACATATAGATATGATATTTTTGGATTAAAAACACGCTCAGAAAGTTAAAACGAAGAGAGGTACAGTCAAGCACAGCACAATCGCTACCGCGCCAAACAGGCTCGTCACTTTAACTACCTTTTGCACTAGCGGCGGACTACGTTCAGTTTCATTCTGTGAGTTCCACAGCTTGACTAAGTGTAGTAATTTCGCCTTACGCGACTTGTTACTGTTTTGTTTTGTTTGTTTATGCGTCTTCTTTTAACGTATCAATTACGTATGAAAGCACGCGTGTCTTATTGACACTAGACCCCTGAACAAATTAGTCAGGACACTGTGCAGTTTGCACCAGCAGACCCTGACGTGTCAGTGCATGGCGATGTGCTGACTCACACTGCTGTTTATCATGTAGCCCTGCAATCCACTAATTGAATCATGCCTTGCGTGAAATGAGTCGTTTTGTTCCTCTCATACTCATCTAGGTACAGTAAAAACGCGCCATTGGACTCGCCTGGAACGCAGCCTTACACCCCATTGTTCTTCTCAATTTGAGCGCGCTTTTTGGCACAGCGCTGTTTGGTCAGGTTGGTGTCGTATAGTGTAAGCCTACATGTACACGACGGTGCGCCATTCTTCTCTAATTCCAAGTGACCTCGCTGCAAACGCAGACGTAATTATTATTAATCGCTCCACTACCATGCCTGTTGAGCACTATTTAGAGTGTCGTGTGATGTGTGTCTTATTACCATGCCTGTTGAGCATTATTTAGAGTGTCGTGTGATGTGTGTCTTATTACCATGCCTGTTGAGCATTATTTAGACGGTGTCGTGTGATGTGTGTCTTATTACCATGCCTGTTGAGCACTATTTAGAGTGTCGTGTGATGTGTGTCTTATTACAATGCCTGTTGAGCATTATTTAGAGTGTCGTGCGATGTGTGTCTTATTACCATGCCTGTTGAGCATTATTTAGAGTGTCGTGTGATGTGTGTCTTATTACCATGCCTGTTGAGCATTATTTAGAGTGTCGTGTGATGTGTGTCTTATTACCATGCCTGTTGAGCATTATTTAGAGTGTCGTGTGATGTGTGTCTTATTACAATGCCTGTTGAGCAGTATTTAGAGTGTCGTGTGATGTGTGTCTTATTACCATGCCTGTTGAGCATTATTTAGAGTGTCGTGTGATGTGTGTCTTATTACCATGCCTGTTGAGCAGTATTTAGAGTGTCGTGTGATGTGTGTCTTATTACCATGCCTGTTGAGCATTATTTAGAGTGTCGTGTGATGTGTGTCTTATTACCATGCCTGTTGAGCATTATTTAGAGTGTCGTGTGATGTGTGTCTTATTACCATGCCTGTTGAGCATTATTTAGAGTGTCGTGTGATGTGTGTCTTATTACCATGCCTGTTGAGCACTATTTAGAGTGTCGTGTGATGTGTGTCTAATCACCATGCCTGTTGAGCATTATTTAGAGTGTCGTGTGATGTGTGTCTTATTACCATGCCTGTTGAGCACTATTTAGAGTGTCGTGTGATGTGTGTCTTATTACCATGCCTGTTGAGCATTATTTAGAGTGTCGTGTGATGTGTGTCTTATTACCATGCCTGTTGAGCATTATTTAGAGTGTCGTGTGATGTGTGTCTTCATCTCGGAACAGGAACTTCACATCATGCATTCTTTAAACAAACAAAATCATATTCTTTGACATAAGTACAATAAAAACCCAATTCATCTTTATGCCAAAACTACAAAAAGTAAATCTTGAAAGGCCCCGCGAAGATGAAAATCTGATGTCTCGTGCCCAAGAGTCAGTGTTGTGATACACGAAGAAACAATCAGATGCTTGTGACAGATAACGTTAACAAAACAAAAGTGCTGTTATAACCAAAATAAATATCATTTTCAGTGTGGAATATTAGATCGTTAAAGTTACAGTATGTGTTGTTTGATTATTGGTGAAACAAAAAACGGTGCCGTTTTGTTTTCAAATTGACTTAAACGTTCCCAAAATAAAAGCAGATAGAGCCAACCAGTCTTCGAACAGCCTAATCACGTTAAAGACTAATTATACAGCTGCTCCACGCGAGTTCAAACAGCTCAAGTGTCGAAAACAATGCAAATAAACCGTTGACCTTCAAGTGACTTTGGAATTCTTTGTCTTTAGTTCGCACACTGCTTCATATACCTGTACCACAACAAAATATGGCCACAAAACCAGGAATCCTTACACGAATATTGTTCTTAGTAAAATGTGATTGCTGCAGTATAGTACAGCTAATCGTACAACACACACGGACACACCCACACAAGACACAGACACAGACTCTCTCTCTCTCTCTCTCTCTCTCTCTCTCTCTCTCTCTCTCTCTCTCTCTCTCTCCATCGCTATTCCAAGTTGTGGCCACAGAATACATAATAGAACAGTTCTATATGTATTCTGTGGTTGTGGCTGAACCATTGTGATGGGGGAAAGTCAGGGGAAATGGGGTCTTTCACCCGCATCTGGGAACACTGGCGACTAAGTACACCATCAACACAGCGTTAGTGCTTTCTGTTTTCGCCTTGGGTGGAAAAGCCACTAAGTGGGTCATACAGCACTCGCCTACCCTCAGCTTATCAACCCCCCCCCCCCCCACATGCGTGCGTGTGTCAGTGTGTGTGTCAGTGTGTGTGTGTGCGTGCTTGCGTGCGTGCGTGCGTGCGTGTTTGTGTGCGCGCGTGCGTGCGCGTGCGTGCGTGCGCAGTCGTGCTTGCACGCGGGTATGCATGTGTATGTGTGTGTCTGTGCGGCGTGCAAGCGTGCGTGTGTATTTGCACAAATCGCAGTCAATTTTGGAAGATGGTGTCAGTGTCTGATTACTGATAACTTGAGGTGTAAGTGTGGAAAAGGTCAGCCCTGATCAGCCTGGACTCGCCCTGCCTCGCTCAGGTCACGCACGTTACACTATGATCTGCCACTGTTGATGACTTTGCCCCAAATGCCAGAGTGCCAGTACTGTAGTGTTGACGCCGCGCACACGCCGCACACACACCACACACACACGCCGCACACACCACACACACACACACACACACACACACACCACTTCAAAGCGGAGAGTAAACAGTCAACAATGCAAAGCACATTTTTGAACTGCGTTCGCCTTCAGTGTTGGGTAGGTGTTTGTGCCAAGTTTGTGATGACGCCGCCCCTCATCAGTAACGAATAAAAGAGATGTTGTTGAAGATATAGGCTACACACACGCGCGCGTATGAAAACATGAAGTAGTGCCCAAAATAAGTTGATAGTTTTGACGTTGGAGCAGGAGGATCTTCTAAATGTCCTGACGGTAAGCATGCGATCATGGCATTACACAGGTCTGCCAATTTAACAAGCCATGTATTCCTCGCGTAGCCCCCATGCACTTGGATCGGGCGTAGGACCTTTTTCCTAAAAAAAAAATAAAAAAAATCCAACATCGTAAAATTCAATAACGAAAAACATGCAACAGGCATAACACCGGCTATAGTTTGATGAATGAAGTAATGTACATGTCTAAAGTTGCAGAGTTCCAAAAGCAGAGAGCTCCAGACGTGACATGGCAAGCGAATATCACGTGCACTGATGATGATGATCACTGTCAGGGGAGGCTACCCACATCTGATTACTTCCCCTCCCCGCGCCACTCAGGCCAATATTATTGGCTATTTACTCCAACAGGATGCCAGCCAAACGGCCATCAATTTCACCCTGTCATTGAGGGACCAGAAATAGTGTATTCTGGCCAGCTAGAGAGCTCGGTAAATATAATTATTTGAAAATTAGTTGTCGGTGATATTCAAGTTCAGTGTCCCCAATTCAAGGAAGTTTTTCAAAGTTGTTTGCAGATGGAGGGACCTGTGCCAGGTTGTTGCACACGACACAAAATCGTTGTCAGAAGTGTAATTTTAACGTTGACATTCGATTCATTCCATTAACCGTATTTAACCTTACAAGGAAAGTAAGCGGGGAAGTGGTCTATTCAGAGATTCAATTGAGAGGCTTAATTTTCACCAATATGTTGTGGTTCTTGTCTGGCATTCCCTCCATTGCATATGCTGAAAATAAACATGAACAATGCACCAACTTTTGTCAACCGAGTCCTGGACAGAGATAACTAGTGGTGGGGATGTACGCACACGATGGCACCTGAAATCGATGGTCAACTGTTTGAAGACTCCAGCCACATGCCACTGGTTTGACGTACGAGTAGGAGTCTCCTAGACTTTACTTCAAGCTTAGGGGACCAACAACATTTCATCCTGGACCCACCTCAAGCCAGAGTCATGACACTGTGTGCGACTTCAGCTGACTTGTATGCAAATGTGTGAAGAGATCCGTTGCCCTACTGGCGTTGTGTGTATCGTATTTCAAGTATCTAGTCCTTCATAGGTATCAACCAAAGGCCTGTAGGACATGAATTATCGAAATCATCAACTGACGCAGTGCAGTGTGTTGTACGACGTGTAAGAACTAGCTCCGCTGCAGCACAACTGCGGCCAAACACGGCTCTGAGCTATCAGTCAGTCAGGCAACAATATTATTGCCACGGGGACACTGCCCCGCTGTCCCGGTCTGGAGAGTCAGTATGCAGAGTGCGGTATGATTCATGATGGCGGTGCATTAACCCAACCCCTTGAGAGTTTTGAAGTGTAAACGAGAAATCGTTTTGTTAAAAAGGCTACGTTGTGTTGCGCTTGAGCGCATTCGCCATGTGTCAAAAGACGCCACAAGTATTGGCAGGCCATGTTTGTTCCAGGGGAGCTCCTTTCATAACTAATAGACTGCACTGCGCAACGGACATCCCTCACTACTTCACTCACCCTCAACACCTACACAACTCCTCATCCAATCCTCAGCCCCAAAACCCCAGCCCCATAAAAGTGTGTGCTTCACAAATCTAACCAACTTGAAGACTTCCCTTCCGTAAATTTGTTCCTCGTCACTGGCAATGCTTAATAGTAATACCCTGTTCGTCCAACTAGAAACTGTAGAGAATAACTGTGTTCTCTAACGTCCCTTGTCCAACTCCAAAACATTCCCCCCGAAAAAAAACCTTCTCTCTTTTCTTCGTTCGTCCAAAACAAACTTTCGCAATAGAAAATCCATGAAGTTCAATGACAGATTCCACACCACGACAAACAGATCTGTAGCTGTGACAAAAGTCACACGTACAGGCTCAGACAGTCTTTGACAAATCCTTCCCAGAACCGGCCTCCTTATCCTCCTGCTCTCTGCACACCGCACCCCCTCCTCCGCCTTTCTGCCTGGAATGATTGACAAAAACATCAAGGAATCGAAATAGGGTGGGGGAGAGGCGGGGGGGGGGGGGGGAGCTGGGTAGGGTTAGGTTTGGCGGGAAGGGGCGGGGGGGGGGGGGGGAGGGGAGGAGGAGAAAGAGAGAGAGAAAAAGGGGGGTAAGCTCCAGCGCAATTCAAAAAGCAATATATATATATACGTGCTCGAGGATTTTTTCCTCGTTTTTAACGCTTTTTTGTGAAGAGTGGGAAAGGTTGCCGAAAGGTGTTTTACTTTTTTTTCTTCCCCATCCCCGCCGAGTTTCTGCAGCGACTGCGGTAATCGATGAGGAGAGACAGGGGAGGTAACTGTGCAACTGTTCTGCCCTTTGAGGTTCTGGGCCGAGCTCCTCCTTGCCTTCTTTAACTCCAAAGGATGTAGAGTTGTTCCCCGTTACACGAGACCTTTCCTTTGATTCCTTTCCCCCCCATTTTTTTTTCAGTTGGCCTTCTTCTTTCCATATTCGATTATTTCCACTTCGTTTTCCTCGCTTCACAGTTTAATTAATGCGAAAGTGCGCCTCAGAGTGTGTCAAAAAAACTATTCGCCTATTCCCGTCTTCAGCCAATCCAAACCACCCCTCCGCAAGCATCCCCACCCAAGCGGGTTTTTCTTCTTCTTCTTCGTTCATGGGCTGAAACTCCCAAGTTCATTCATGGTTTTGCGGCACGAGTGGATTTTTACGTGTATAACCATTTTTTACCCCGCCATTCAGGCAGCCATACACCGATTTCGGGGGAAAGAAGCGGGTTCAAGAGAATAGTGTGAGCTAAAAAGCTGGGTTTCCCGAAAAAAAGCACAGACAACGAACATGCTAAGACAGATTGAGTAAGGCTTTTGACCAAACCGACAATACTGGAAACAAACACGATTTATATTTGAAAAGTGTGGACATGCAAGCACCACCATGACAGGAGAAGCCAGAAGAGCAAGGACCGGAACTGCGCCACCAGCGCCACCCCCACCACCACAGTCACAACAACAACAACAACAACAACAACAACAACAACAACAACAACAACAACAACAACAACAACAATAACAAAGACAATCAAACACCCAACATCAGCGGCACCAAGAACAGAATAAAAATAAAAACAAAAACAAAGAAACTGATGAATGGAAAACTCAGTTACGATCTAATCTTTCTGTCTCATCCAGTGCCAATCCTCGCTTAATAATGGACACATTCTCAGATCAGTTAAAATGCGGAGAGGTTGCCTCTAAACCTAGCCTCTCCCCAGGACTTCACCTCAACCCGGCAAGGAACGAGGCCCGAATGGTGTGCCGAATGGGGCTATTGGACAATCTAGAGCGGAGCAGCCAATTACAAGCCCTGTTACAGATGACTTCTTGTTATCAAAGAGGCCATCTTTGCACAAAACGCAACTGGGGGAAGCGGAAAGATCAGCATCAGCAGAATAGGAGCCACGGCCACTGAGTTATGATTATATGTGTAGATAATGCTGTATATAACTCAGTGAACACTTACCAATGCGTGCACAGAGCGAAAGGACTTGTCATTACCACGTGACCAGCCCGGGACAGCACAGGCCCAAAGCAAACTTTGTCCCAGTCGGGACTAATGGAAAGGAGAAAAAGGGATAGTGGGTTACGGCCCGCAGAATCTATCTCACTGTTATGTGGCCCAGATCAGGGGGGGAGATCACTACGTACGTCACTCAACTTTCTCACAATCAATAGCAATGCGCGCTGGTTCGTTCCGCTATTAGCCGCGTTCCCATCCCGACTTTGCCATTTCTCTGCCTTTTTACCCTCGTTGTTTCTCCTCCATCTCTCTCTCTCTCTCTCTCTCTCTCTCTCTCTCTCTCTCTCTCTCTCTCTCTCTCTCTCTCTCTCTCTCTCTCTCTCTCTCCTCTCTCTCTCCACCCTCTCTCTCTCTCTCTCTCTCTCTCTTACAATCCACATCTTCACTCTACACGCTGGTTGCCATACTCATCCTTCAAAAGTCCGTATGTTAACAATCATTCAGCCTACGCATCAATGAACATTGCGTTTGAAACTCTAGTTTGAAGTAAACATTAGTGTTATAATTCAATTTGATGCTGTCAGATCTGAATTCTTACATTAGATCTGTTAATGGTGTGTGTGTGTGTGTGTATGTGTGTGTGAGTGTGTGTGTGTGTGTGTGAGAGAGAGAGAGAGTGTGTGTGTGTGTGTGTGTGTGTGTGTGTGTGTGTGTGTGTGTGTGTGTGTGAAAAAGAAAGAGATTGAACAACTGATATAACATTGACATTATTATTATCAATCAATCACTTCCCTCCTTGTGACAATGCTGATAGCTGAGCTATTTTTGTGTGAGAAATAATACGTACACCACTGCTTATTATCATATGGTTTGTTATCAATGTAATCAAAAGGATCTGATTACATTTTTTTTAATGCATCATTATGATTATGTGACAGTGTTGCTGCTACTTCTGAATTTATGGATCAACGAAGTGCTGACATTGCAATTATCTGTGAAATGAACGGCTAATTATCTAATTCTGCATCATTTGAAAAATAAATGATGAGTGAAACTGAACTGATGTGTAGAATAAGAGGTCTTTATTTGCACCCTTGTGTCCGTTATGGTGTATATTATTGGTCATTGAGTGTATGATAAGATTGATTTGCTGACATTATTCAGTTTGATTATTATGAATTTCGAATTGTGACAATGCTCATGGCTGAGCTATCTTTTTTTGTGAGAACAAAATACGTACACTTCCTCTGTTTATCATATGATTGTTAACAATGTAATCAAAAGGAGTTGATTACATTTGTAAGTGCATCAATATGATTATATGACGGTGTTGCTGCTATTTCTGAATTTAAGGATCAACGGATTCCTGACATTTTAATTCTCTTTGAATTTAGTAGCAATTTATTTAATTCTTCATCAATTGTCAGTGAACTTATGAGTTCAACTGAATTGATGTGTTGACTAAGTGGTGTTTATCTTCACCTTGTGTATGTGGTGGTATATAGATTTGGAAATATAGTGTCTGACAATATTGGGTTGCTGACATCATTCAGTTTTATTATTACGAATTTGGAATTGTTAGTATAACATTTATAATTATTGTTATTATATACCTGTATTATATTTTTTTTCAAATTGCAAGCAACTTTTCAACAGGCATGCATAGTCTGTGAAAAAGTAGTCACTTTTCATTACTTGCTTTTCGTCATTATTTGAAAAAAAAGGAAAAGAAAAAAAGCTGTGGAATTATAAACATTACCATGACTTCAACTAAAACATCTTGGCCGAATAAGGAAGGGCTTCGCATTGGACACCTGAATATTAATCATTTATATAACAAAATGACTGATGTTTCAAATGTACTTTTTAATTCTGGAAAAAGTTTTCATATGTTTGGTTTTTCTGAATCCAGACTATCAGATAATGTGTTAGACTCTGACATCATTGTTCCAGGATATACTCTTATTCGTAATGATCCTGTTAAAACGAATGAAACAGGCATTACTGTTTACATAAGTGAATCAGTTACATATAAACGACTAGCTCATCTTGAGGTTCATGGAGTTGAATCAATATGGATTGAAGTTAAATTGAAAAGATCTCCGCCCTTACTATTAGGATTTATTTATAGAAACCCTTCTGAAAGAGTAAATTGGGCAGATAACTTTACTATTATGATGGACTCTGCAACACTGGATTCAAAAGAAATCTTGCTCTTAGGAGATTTTAATATTGATTTAATGAAGCCACATAAAAATTGGAATAATACAATTAATAGCTTTGATTTGCAACAAATGGTTCAGTTACCCACTAGGGTCATGGCTGTTTCTAAAACTCTTATTGATCATATTTATGTGTCAGAAAAACAAAATATTATTGAAACATGCGTTCCTATTTTATCCTGCAGTGATCATTATCCAGTTTGTCTTACCTGGTCAAGAAAAGGTATTAAAATCCCTAAAGCTGGACATAAAACTGTAACTTATCGTCGTTTCTCGCGTTTTAATAAAAATGATTTTCTCTCTGATTTAATTCACAGTCCTCTTTGTGAAGTCTATAGCTTTCAGAATCCTGATAAAGCTTTGGAGCATTGGTATAATATTTTTATTTCTATTTATGATAAACATGCACCATTAATTACGCACAGAGTTAGACATATTGAGAAACCAAAGTGGCTTGATCAAGAAACAGAAGATGCTGCAAACCACAGGGATTATTTGAAAGCAAAGGGTGATTTTGAAGGATATAAACGGCAAAGAAATAATGTAAGTTCCCTAAAAAGAACTAAAAAGAAAAACTATTTCACTGAACTAGTGTCATCTAAACAGGATTCAAAATCAATTTGGAAAGCCATTAATTTATTAACAAACAAGCGTTCTAATTCACACCCAACTGCCATGAAAAACATTTCTGCTGATAAACTTAATTTACATTTTTCTACAGTGGGAGAAAAAGTTATTCCTATTGATAGAACACAAGAAAATGATTTAAATACCTTAATAGATCATTGCAAATCCAAGAGAATAGAGGCAGAAATGCCGCTACAACACATGACTGTGTCTGAAGTTTACTTTGCACTTGTTCATCTCAAACAAACAGGAACCCGGGGTGTAGATAGAATAGACAGTAAAATATTGAAAATAGCTGCTCCTGTAATAACAGACACCTTGACATACATTTACAACTTATGCATTACCACTTCTTATTTTCCAACAGCATTTAAGCAAGCTAAGGTAATCCCTCTGTTTAAATCAGGTGATCCTTCTAATCCTTCTAATTACAGGCCTATTTCAATCCTGTCACCACTTTCAAAACCCTTGGAAAAACATATATATAAACATGCCTTAGCACATTTTGATAAAAACAATTTATTCCATCCAAAACAATCTGGTTTTCGCAAAAAGCACTCATGTCATACAGCTCTTATAAATCTAATTGATCAATGGCTAACCAACATAAATTCTAACAAATTTTCTGCAGCACTGTTTGTTGATTTTGCAAAGGCGTTCGATGTTATTGATCATTCTCTTCTCATTAGGAAATTGTCAATATATGGCATGCAATGCACCACCATTAATATTCTTAAATCTTTTCTTTTAAATAGAAAACAAATTACATTTACTAATGCATCATATTCAAATGAAAGTACTTTGAAATATGGGGTCCCACAGGGATCTGTTTTAGGCCCATTATTGTTCTCCATTTATGTCAATGATTTACCACTGTACATACATAATAACTGTGAGTTGTTTGCAGATGACACTACTATTCATTCTAGTCACCATTCCATAAATTATTTATCAAAAACTCTACAAGAAAGCATTGATGCACTCCTGAATTGGTCAGAGTTAAACCATATGTCTCTTAACCACACTAAAACAAAATTTATGCTAATAACCACAAGACAGAAACGACAAAATCTATTATCGAGCATTCCACCTCTTTATATTAAAAATCAAGTATTGGAAGAAGTGTCTCACCACAAAGTCCTTGGTGTAAAGATTGATAATAATTTATCATGGCATGATCACATTGATTACATCTGTAAGATTGCTTCCCAAAAAATATATCAGTTATCAAAAATAAAACATTTCTTGAATCTCCACTCGCGAAAGATTTTTTTTTACAATCACATCTTGTCAAATATTGATTATGCATCCACTGTGTGGGATTGTGCAAGTGCTAATGTTTTGAAACCTTTAGCCAGTCTTCACAGAAGAGCAGTTAAGCTTATTATGCTAAAAAATCACACTCCTTCAGAATCTGATTATACAAATTTGCAAGTATTACCATTTCAAAAAAGGTTAATGTATAATAAAGGTGTTATAATGCATAAAGTGATGTCAGGATATGCACCGGAGACATTACGTGATAATTTTATTTTGAACTATAACAGACTAAAAATTATCACACCGACTCCACGTATTGACCTTTTCAAATCAAGCCTTCTATATTCAGGTGCGGTCCTATGGAACTCACTTCCTATTTTTCTTAAGCATAAAACAAACACAGACAGCTTCAAAAAGAATTATATGTCGCACATAATGCAACTAAACATGTGCTGAATGGTTCAACAATTCATTTAAAATGTATGTGCATGTTAAACTAAATTATAATAATATGCAGATCTAAATTAAGATATGTTAAAAATTGACATATTTATTATTGGAAATTGTACTTAAAATGCAGCATGACAATTTTTATTTTATTTTTTTTTTTAATTTTTTTTTTATTTATTTTTATTTTTTTTTATTTTTTTTTATTTTATTATTATTTTTTTTTTAAATTTATATCTGTATATATATATAATGTGTCGCTGCCCTACACGCCACCAGGCGTGAAAGGCAGTAAGTAAGTAAGTAATATATAATGTATTATAAGTTTGATGTGATAGTTATTTGATTATATTGTTTTCTGTTCTTGTTGACCCTATATTAGGGCGAGGGCTGGATGTAAAAAAGCAATATTCTTGCTTATCTATTACCCTCGATAATAAAGATTTTTGTTGTCTCTCTCTCTCTGTACACTTGTTTTCCCCTATTTGTGGACGCCGGCTGCTAGATTCGCTTTGTACGGGAGGCATTGGCGGGCACGTTGATGATGGCTGACCCGCCTGCCCCGTTGCTAAATTAGGTCTACCCAGGCTCAACGATCCGCCTGCTCAGGTTGCTAAATGAGGTCTACCTTAACCATCCGCCTGCTCAGGTTGCTAAATTAGGTATATTTTAACCATCCGCTTGCTCAGGTTGCTAAAACAATGTTCACACACAGACCACTTCCGGTGTTTTCGTGTCACTTAAAACAGAGAGAGACTTTTGACTTTTGGGTGGTTTATTGTACGTATACAAACCAGGGAAGAGGGGATGTGGGTTAGGGGAATTTTACACATATACACGTCTTACATAGAGAGAGA
>NC_090256.1:14466312-14485681 GCF_037325665.1 Littorina saxatilis | reverse complement strand
CAATAAACAAGTCGCGTAAGGCGAAAATACAATATTTAGTCAAGTAGCTGCCATTTTTTCAGCAAGACCGTATACTCGTAGCATCGTCAGTCCACCGCTCATGGCAAAGGCAGTGAAATTGACAAGAAGAGCGGGGTAGTAGTTGCGCTAAGAAGGATAGCACGCTTTTCTGTACCTCTCTTTGTTTTAACTTTCTGAGCGTGTTTTTAATCCAAACATATCATATCTATATGTTTTTGGAATCAGGAACCGACAAGGAATAAGATGAAAGTGTTTTTAAATTGATTTGGACAATTTAATTTTGATAATAATTTTTATATATTTAATTTTCAGAGCTTGTTTTTAATCCGAATATAACATATTTATATGTTTTTGGAATCAGCAAATGATGGAGAATAAGATAAACGTAAATTTGGATCGTTTTATAAATTTTTATTTTTTTTTACAATTTTCAGATTTTTAATGACCAAAGTCATTAATTAATTTTTAAGCCACCAAGCTGAAATGCAATACCGAACCCCGGGCTTCGTCGAAGATTACTTGACCAAAATTTCAACCAATTTGGTTGAAAAATGAGGGCGTGACAGTGCCGCCTCAACTTTCACGAAAAGCCGGATATGACGTCATCAAAGACATTTATCAAAAAAATGAAAAAAACGTATGGGGATTTCATACCCAGGAACTCTCATGTCAAATTTCATAAAGATCGGTCCAGTAGTTTAGTCTGAATCGCTCTACACACACACACAGACAGACAGACAGACAGACAGACAGACACACACACACACACACACACACACATACACCACGACCCTCGTCTCGATTCCCCCCTCTACGTTAAAATATTTAGTCAAAACTTGACTAAATATAAAAAGAGCCGGACCCAGAAGCCCAGAGACAGAACAGCAAGCGAAAAGCAAACAGACACCAAAAATAGCATTCAGCCTTCGGTCAATAAGAATCTGATTTTCTTCAATGATGTATTGAAGAAACTGCAGCTTGAATTGACCAGGCAAAGAAAAGTTACATTTTTGTTTTTGCTGACCCGACTTGATGCAATTTTGTTTGTTTGTTTGCTTAACGCCCAGCCGACCACGAAGGGCCATATCAGGGCGGTACTTGATGCAATAAGTAGGTTGCTTTTTCAACACCCTCAATATCGTGCATTCAGATCCGTAGAAGCTCGACCAACAGTCGTTGTTACAGGGTCGTATAGCGACGCCGGTTCCTCATTCATCCTCAGAATTGTGTGCGGGGGTTAAGTAGATACAGCTTTGCATTTGTGATCGTGGCTATAGTGAAGATTTGATGAGAAGCTGCGCGTCCTTAATATTTGTATAGCCTCTGCTTCAGGAAACTGTCACTCCAACTTATATCTCCTCCTCCGTCGCCCCCTTCCCCCGCATCTCTCTCTCTCTCTCTCTCTCTCTCTCTCTCTCTCTCTCTCTCTCTCTCTCTCTCTCTCTCTCTCTCCCTTTCTCTCTCTCTCTCTCTCTCTCTCTCTCTCTCTCTCTCATTCTCTGTTATCCCTTGTTTTAATTGTTTACTTCTCATTGTTTTATCATTGCTCATTGCTTCCATCCTCCGTTTGCTTTGGGGCTCTGCCTGATTAAAAAAACAAACAAACTCACAAACATTTCGTATTCGTAACGCTCTCTCTCTCTCTCTCTCTCTCTCTCTCTCTCTCTCTCTCTCTCTCTCTCTCTCTCTCTCTTTCTCTCTGTCTGTGACGTGAAGGCGTCGAATTCAATGTAAATCACATTTTAATCCATGACTGTTCTCTCCATCTGACTGTTTTCAGCCACTGCTTCCGGTCGTAAAGCACTCAACAGGAATTAAGTGGATTACAATATCTGACGTCGATGTCCAAAATCCATTTGAAGACATATAGATAAGCTTGATACATTTCTGTTATACAAATGATATGTTACTCAATCCCCCTTTTTATCTTTTCTCCATTAGCTTACATACATTTTGCGTAAGCAGAGAATTTCTGAGAATTAATGAGCAAATGACGTATGATGATTTGTTGGGTAGATCTCTTTGAATGAATATCAGAAGGAAAACAGTAAAACAACACCTGCTGATTCGGCGTTAGTGCTTCGGCCCTTACAAGGCAATGGGGGGGGGGGGGGGGGGGTGTGTGTGCAAGCAGTGTTAAGTCGCGGGACATCATCTTCCTGTCGTCTGCACTACTTGTGAGGACCTAATCATTCTTCGGGGCAGACACCTTCCTTTGCGAATTATTGCCCATCCTCCAGAGAGAGACAGAGAGAGAGAGAGAGGGGGGGTGAGGACAAGAGAGTGCAGAGAGAGAGAGAGAGAGAGAGAGAGAGAGAGAGAGAGAGAGAGAGAGAGAGAGAGAGAGGGAGGGGGTGAGGACAAGAGAGTGCAGAGAGAGAGAGAGAGAGAGAGAGAGAGAGAGAGAGAGAGAGAGGGGGGGTGAGGACAAGAGAGTGCAGAGAGAGAGAGAGAGAGAGAGCGAGAGAGAGAGAGAAAGAGAGAGAGAGAGAGAGAGAGAGAGAGAGAGAGAGAGAGAGAGAGAGAGAGAGAGAGAGAGAGAGAGAGAGAGAGAGAGATGATGATGATGATGATGGAACTTTATTTTTCAAGGATAGAGGTTTAAGGCGACGCCTTTTCTTACAACCGGTCCTTACTTCTAATACAAATGTCTAATAAATGATAAACAAGTAAAGCAACATGACAAATAAACAAATTAAACGAACGACCCAGCAAACAATCGACAAGTAAGCAAACAAGCAAATAAACACAAACAACAAAATGACAAAGTAAGCAACATACAAATCAAAAGCGAAACATGCAACATGTTAATTGAGGCTACACATGTAAAGTGATCGACGGTAAAATTCACACAATACCAACGTTTACACTAATGCTTACAATGATTATATGGTGTAAATGATGAAGATGATGAAGATAATGATGATGATGATGATGATGATGATGATGATAATGATGATGATGATGATGTTGATGATGATGATGGAAAAGGGAAAGAGAGAGAGAAGGGAGAGAGAGAGGGAAAAAGAGAGTGCAGAGAGAGAGAGGGAGATAGAGAGAGATAGAGAGGGAAAGAGAGGGAAAAAGAGAGTGCAGAGAGAGAGGGGGAGAGAGAGAGAGGGAAAGAGAGAGAGAAGGGAGAGAGAAAGAGTCGACCAAGAGAAAGAGACAGAGAGAGGGTGCACACGTAGAGAGAAAGACAGAAAGAGAGGGGGAGAGACAAAGAGAGAGACAAAGAGGGAGGGACAGAGCGATGAGGGAGAGAGAGAGAGAGAGAGAGAGAGAGAGAGAGAGAGAGAGAGAGAGAGAGAGAGAGAGAGAGTGAAAGAGAGGAGGGAGGGAGGGAGGGAGAGAGAGAGAGCGAGAGAGAGAGAGAAAGAAAGAGATAAAGAGAGAGGGGGGGAGAGAGGCAGGGGGGTGAGGGAGAGAGAAAAAGTGCAGAGAGAGAGAGAGAGAGAGAGAGAGAGAGAGAGAGAGATAGGGGAAAATCGGCCAGACAGCACGCTATTTGAGTGTCACGGGCAGTGTCTATAATACAGTCTGATAGACAAAGGATACAGTCAATTCGAATCTAAGTGATCACTTGCACATCCACACGAAAACTGTCGCACGCACACACGCACGCACGCACACACACACACACACACACACACACACACACACACACACACACACAAACAAACACGCACACACATACCGATCAGGTCCAGCGTACCATGCAGGTGACAAGGAGTGATGTGGACAGAACGAGACATCAATGGAAAAGGCAGAGAGGTGCCGAGAGACAAACGACTCGCCCGATGAATGCCGCCACCTCTCTGCTCAATCACACTCTGGCCCGGGGGCAAAAATACCCAATAACCCAGCTAGCCGAGCAATACCCCACCCCCCCCCCCCCTAACTCTTCTCTTCCTCTCGACCGAGCTCCATTCTCTGGAATACACTAAATAGCCCAGCTAACCAAACTCTCCTTCTCACCCAGCCAAACCACCCCCAAACACTCCCTCTCCCATGTCCACCCCTCACACCCCTTCATCTTCACACATACACCCCCCCACCCCCGCACTCTCATTCATTAATAGGCCTGTCTCCCCGTGTCATCAGCAGAATTAGTCCAATCTCATCTACCGACTGCTCTGTCGCCTCGAGTAGCGAGAGCTTTGGGGCCGATGGAAGCTGTGCAGCCGAGTTAATAACAGTGCGTTTTCTTACATTCGTCTTGAGTTATAACAGAATTCAGGACACAAAAGAGATGGTAATAAGGTTAGATCTTAGAGATCAGATCTGGATAAAATATGACAAGCTCAGATAGGGTAAGACAATACTTTATCAACAAGGGTAATGTAGAACCAAGTATCAACGTGTCTCGAACACAACAGCTTGAGAGAAAGAGAGAGGAAGAAGAAGAAGAAGAAGAAGAAGGAGAAAGAGAGAGAGAGAGAGAGAGAGAGAGAGAGAGAGAGAGAGAGAGAGAGAGAGAGAGAGAGAGAGAGAGAGTCTTCGCAAGACTAATTGCAAGAGTTCACGTACCAAAGAGTATAATAACAATTCCGCTGACGGAGGACTCACAATAACGCACCATTCCTTACAGTAATGTTCTTCTGTTTCTATGACGACTAGAGCCCCCCCCCCCCCCCCCGCCCGTCGTCACTCCACATGCTGTCTAAATGAGTGTGTCCGCACGAGCTCAGACAAGCCAACACTGACCATGGCTGCTTCGTGCAAAAAGGTCCGTCACGAGACGCAGGCTATAATTGGTCACAAGGGGACATCCATTTCATTTAGTTGGTCAGAAATATCGTCACCGTGCCGCCTGTTGAAATTAAGAGAATACTGGAAACACTGCATCTCTTCAAGGCAAACAGCCAGGGTTTTAACGTGTGGTTAACATACTCAAAAAACAACAAAGGTATGTTGTTGGAACGTTAAATTATCATAAAACAAAACGTGACAGTCACTAATCTTCGACCCAGCGGTCTATTAAGAGGAGAGACAGAAAAACACTTATAATACAATTTAATAAACTTATCTGAAAAATTGTCCAAAAGCTCGCTTGGAAGACACAAGCTATATAAGTGTGGGTGACATAGTTTCGTACACACTTACTTTGTGACACGGTACCCGTAGCGCATGTCAAAGCCTGGATGGGTGCAGCAGGGTGGACATGAAAAGCACAGCTTATTTACTTTGCCTGTATGCCTGTATGTTACTGTCCAGGACAGAGAGGAAGTGGGGATGAACTGCCAAGTCCCATTTCTATTCACCACTAAAGTGCATTGGGGAAGTCAACAACAACAAAAACAACAACAACAACAACAACAACATTGAAAATTACCCATATATTGCGTCAACCGACTTCTGTCAGCAAAGTCAAGAAACTACAAATTGGATGCAAAATGGCCCTGAGGGTGTCGCCTTGCGTCTTCCACGTCCTTGCATCTAGCGCGAGGTTAGTGCAAGGTATGAAATCTCTATATTAGTGCTGCAGTCCATAGTCTTTTCCCCCGCTTGTTTTGATTTGTTTTGGTTTTGTTTTTATCCACTAAAGACACTGACGCAAAGAATATCTGACTTGTATTGCGTTGTTTTGGTCTTCGGGATCAAGTTCACGAGCGAAAAAGAATGTCTGACTTGAATTGCGTTGTTTTGGTCTTCGGGATCAAGTTCACGAGCGAAAAAGCCTCTGTCAGAACCCCAAAATACGAAACCAATTTGTGTTCTTCGACTGCCGCCTCAGGCTACCTTTGATCACCTTTCTTATCTGAGCAAACACGATTGCGCACACCACAGGAAAACAATTCTGCCCAATCACTTTCCCTAGCTGCTCTCCCCAAACGTGAAGACCTATCATTTGCTGGTGTGAGCGTTATGTTGATTTATGTCATGGCCATGCCTGTGCTCGGAGGAGCCTGTATTTAAGGCAGGGTCTACCATCTTCCTCGTGCAACCCAATATGCTTACCACCGCAGGCTTTTACATGGAATACTTCATCCCTCCGCTTGGCCATCAACCAACAATCCACAGTCTGTCTGCCTCCTGAACCCAATGGAATTTTTGTTGTTGAATTAAGTTGACATAGGTGTAACTGAGAAAATCAAAATCAGCAAAACAATCCCACTTTGTCCAGCAAAGAAACCAGTCAGGCTGTAGAATTGTGATATGTGACCAAGTGGAAGGATGCTCTAATCCCAAGTAATAGCCTGCTCCAATATGTGGTGGTGTGCATGATGGTGAACGTGATAAGGATGGGGCCTGTAGGATCAAGATCGACCCCAGACAAGGGACAACCAGTCTCACTAACTGTAATCGCATGTTAACTCCCAGCATAGTTACAACAAGTTCAATGTAGGATTATGCTTTTAACACACCGAGAAATGACCACATAACGCAGAACCATCTTTGTTTCTTCGGGAATAATGATTTAAGTGCTGATTAAATCGAATCTAACCCTTTGAATTCATCCTCATGCAGGTTCCTTCAGCAGACACTTCAACAAAAGACAAACAAAACAAAAAGTGTTACAACACCATGCGTTTTTTCCAATATGTTTGTCTAAACTCTTCTGTTTCGACGATGTTCTCATCTTGACCAAACTGAGACTATCCCAGGGAGTTAAAACCCAAAAAAGATTACCAGATAGCGTTCGAAATCAATATGATTAAAGAAAAAAAGAAAGAAAAAAAAGGTTAAATTGTTTGAACATTTAATTCAGGACAAAACAAAACAAAACATTTCGTCTTAGGGAGTTGACAGCGCTGTCAGCTCTCTGAGACTAAATGTTTTGTTTTGTCCTGAATTATCAAATGACGAATTAACCACCTGTATCTGATCTTACTCGCTGGAAAGAATTCTACTTTAAATCTTGAGATTTCCAGAAACGTTGGAAAAGGACAAGTGCTGCGGAAATCAGGAAAAAAATCGACCCCCCCCCCCCCAAAAAAAAAAAACCAACAACCCAGATCTTCAATCAAAGTGTAAAAAAACGTCGTAACTGTAATGTTATTCAAGATATCCATAGTTTAAAAGTTCTTTCTGTAAATATAAGTGATAATATACGAAGATTTTGATTTTAATCACACCTCTTGGCCGCCATACAAACCCATCTATCTCCCCTCTCTCCTCCTTCGCTCTCTCTCTTGTCTATCCCCCTTCTCTCTCTCTCTCTCTTTCTCTCTCTCTCTCCCTCTCTCTCTGCCCCCATCCCCCCTCTCTCCCGCCACCTCTTGTTTTTCCCAATTTACGTGACGCCTTGTCTTCTTGAGCTAAACTTTACGGAGAGTTGTGTTTCAGGGGGCAGCGCCTAAAAAGGCGCCAGCACCGGAAGCAGGATTTGTCACGACGACATTTCCACGACTGCGCACTCCGTCACTTCCGCCAAAGAAATAGCCACTTGTCGGCTGCGACACCCTGTATGCTTTTTCCTAGGTTTCCTTTCCATCTCAATTATTTTGTTTGAACATTTCGTTTTCAGATATTTTCACGATCTTTCTGTTTCGCGTAAGTTTTTCTCTGTTCGAAGAATCCACTTCTCTTTATTTTTTATTTTGCCTGCTTCGCTTTGCAATTATTGTGATGCAATTTGTCATTTACACTCCGTGTTACCGGGTGCAGCCATGAATGAACCTCGTACATCTTCGTCACTTTTTGGGCTGCCTCCCAATTGACAAAATGTATTGGCTGTATTTTTGCTCTGTGGGCACATTCCTCCTCCATCTTCTGTGACAAATTGCATCGTGGTTTTGCCCCATTACAACAAAACTGTAAACGTGCGCTTAAAAAAACCCCAAAAAACAGTTTAAAGTTACAGGGTGGGCCATAAAAAGTGTCCACATTTAATTTGTTATTGGTTTTCCTGTAAAGTGATATTTTCTTTTCTGTTTCAGATAGAATTTGAGACAAGCATCTTAGAATTCTTTTAAAGCCTGAATGGATCGCATTCCAGTACAGGAAAGGACCAAAATCGTTGAACTTTACTTTGCTACCAATTCTGTGGTTCTCGCCCAGCGCGCTTTTCGGAGAGAGTTCCCTGGCACACACTGTCCATGTGCGAGAACTGTGAAGCGCCTCGTGGATAAATTCAGGAACACTGGTAGTCTCGCAGATAACAATAAAGGACATAGTGGTCGACCAGTGTTCCTGAATTTATCCACGAGGCGCTTCACAGTTCTCGCACATGGACAGTGTGTGCCAGGGAACTCTCTTCGAAAAGCGCGCTGGGCGAGAACCACAGAATTGGTAGCAAAGTAAAGTTCAACGATTTTGGTCCTTTCCTGTACTGGAATGCGATCCATTCAGGCTTTAAAAGAATTCTAAGATGCTTGTCTCAAATTCTATCTGAAACAGAAAAGAAAATATCACTTTACAGGAAAACTATTAACAAATTAAATGTGGACACTTTTTATGGCCCACCCTGTATATTGTCAGCCCACAAAAGTTTCTTTCGCGAAACACTTCGTCCCTTTAGTGCAATCCTGCTCCATCCATAAAATGGCAATACATGTAATGCAATGTATTTGCGTACACCAAAAAAAGCTTTAACGTTTTTAGTGGGGTTTTCTTCTGTTTATTTAAATCAACTCTGTTGTTGGGAAAGATCAGAAACAGATCGACTGCTAACGTTCCAATGCAAGATGAAATGTTACTCGAAATATGAACGTTTTTTTTGGGTCTATAATTAAACGTTTCATAACATTTATCTGTTTTGTTTTTCTATTCTTGGTGAATGTTTCATTTTGTTTTCTTTGCTCTGTTCTTAGGATTTCGCATGGTTTTTGTGTGTGGTTTTTGAAATAATTTTTAAAGGGAAGCACAGAGGGGATTCCAGTGTTTAAACAGGACTTCAACGTAAAATGTACCGGTCGTATACCAACTACATACCGTTCTGAATTCCGAAGTCAAAGCTCATTTCACACATCTTAACGGTAAAACAGATTATTTCTCAACAGTTTCGACACGGTGTGTTATCATAATTAACAGCTATCACTGTACGGGTATTCGCTGCGATCATGAACACTTGGACATCATTACCACACGTGCTGGTAAGAAAATCATTGCTGAGTGCAACGCTACCTAAACTGAAGAAGTTTTAGTGCACAGAAAACTGTTCACAAAAATCGACAGCATTCAGCAATAAAAGTCAACTTAAAAACTGAAAGAAAGAAGCAATAAATATTAAATTAATGAGCAGAAAAGCCACTTTTTATCTCCTCTCCAGCTGAAACCAGCGGAATTTAGCCGCATGTTTCTTTCTTTGTGTGTGTGTGTGTGTGTGTGTGTGTGTGTGTGTGTGTGTGTGTGTGTGTGTGTGTGTGTGTGTGTTGTTTCCAGCATCCGGTGTAGATTAGTCTTTATTTCCATGCCATAAACCGCTTACAATCACAACCCACAGTTGTCTCTGAACATCGAAGAGGACCTCAAACCACCGACTTTCTGTCGCTGGCAAGACAACACAGACTGTCTGTGGAATAATCAATTGTACGATCTCTTGGGCAAACCTAACGGCAGGGAACATTGATGACTAATCCATTCCTGAAACTTGCTGTACTTCTCAGATCATTGCGTCTCTCTCAAGGGACCAGCTGAATCCCACATAATGTGAACCTGAACATAAGATTTGGAGAACAAATATCTGCTTCGGGGTATAAGCGCAGATAAGTGTATGAGCTTACTGTCCCACGACACCCAACTGTACCATTGGCCAGATGTGGTTGTCTTTCAACGTTGCATAAAATCGGTAATACAGTGGAACCTCCCGTAACGACCTCTCCCAAGAACGACCCCCTCCTTTTGACGACCGATTTTCTCGGCAAGGATGCCTTTCACACTGTAACTAGCCTCCCAAGAACGACGCCCTCCTTTTTCAGACGACCGACCTACCAACACAGGGTCAATAACGACTTTGCCTTTTTACCAGTGAGTATCAAAGTTCTTCTTCTTCTTCAGCGTTCCAGAATTGTCTGGTTACGTGTGAGCTCGTTTGCCCATTTGGGTTCCCCACACTATACTCTGAGAGCATAGTCAGCTTCACTCCGCTTTCGTTGAGTAGGCATGCTTGGTATTTTCGTGTTTCCATAACCCACCGAACTCTGACATGGATTACAGGATCTTTTTCGTGCGCACTTGGTCTTGTGCTTGCGTGTACACACGAAGGGGGTTAAGTCACTAGCAGGTCTGCACATAAGTTGACCTGGGAGATCGGAAAAATCTCCACTCTTAACCCACCAGGCGGCAGCGACCGGGATTCGAACTCACGACCTCCCGATTAGGAGGCCGACGTCTTACCACCACGCCACGGCGCCCGTCATCAAAGTTCATAATTACCCACAATAATTACCCAGTTTACAAACACTGATCTTCTTACCCGAGGCCAATAACCAAGTTTTACCTATGAGGCTGTGTGTGTGTATGTGTGTGAGTGTGTGTGTTATGTCTGCCTGTCTGTGAGCTGGTGTATGCACATACTCGTACATCATGCTAATCCATAGCATATCAAATGGGAACACAAATGGGATAACGAACACAACTAATGACTGAAATGCCCATCTGTTGCCTCCCCTGTGAAAAAAAAGATACCTCCCAAACTCCCAATAAAGACCCCTGGCCCTCCATTTTACGACTGATTTTTCTGGACATTATGTTAATTTATTGACGGGTAAAAGCTTCCCGAAGGAGTCCCCTTGCGAGTTTTATTTTCCTACATTCATCTCGAAACGGATGGCTCCAACCGCATAATTCAGCAAAGACTAGTTGAAGCTTACAGCAGCAGGGAGGGGGGGGGGGGGGTGTCAAGGGACATGTGGGGCCACGGACATGTGAGGACAATGCACGTCAGAGACCACGGACATGTGAGGACAATGCACGTCAGGGGCCACGGACATGTGAGGACAATGCACGTCAGAGGCCACGGACATATGAGGACAATGCACGTCAGAGGCCACGGACATGTGAGGACAATGCACGTCAGAGGCCAAGGACATATGAGGACAATGCAAGTCAGAGGCCACTGACATGTGAGGACAATGCAAGTCAGAGGCCACGGACATGTGAGGACAATGCACGTCAGAGGCCACGGACATATGAGGACAATGCAAGTCAGAGGCCACTGACATGTGAGGACAAAGCACGTCAGAGGCCACGGACATGTGAGGACAATGCACGTCAGAGGCCACGGACATGTGAGGACAATGCACGAAGAACAGAGTTGGAGGATCTGGGGGACAGCAGCGGACACCAAGGAATCAAGTATCAACCAAATTGCGAAAAACCACCACCACCACATGAACCCCAACCCCCCTCCACCCCCACCCTTCATCATCGGTAACTTGGAGTCCGCTGCTGTACCCCGATATCACCAACCGTACGTCCATAATATGTCTTCTTCCCCTATCATCATTACAATCCTTTCAAGCCCGTCCAAGCTCTCGCCCCATGACCTAAAGCCCTTAGTATTAAATCAGCAAAAGTACAGTTCTCCAAATAGAAACGGGCTAGTACTGTTCAAGACCCACTGTTGCTCAAGAGTGAGCCAGTCATTTGTCAAGTACATGTTTATGTTCAACTCCGCTAATTAGATCAATCCTTATTAATACAATTGCACTTTTTTTATTTTTTAAAACGGCATCTTTATCTAAGTTTAAAAAACCCGTCGTTTGACCAGACCAGTTTGTCACGTCAAACTACCCGACATACCAAACTCTCCGCGCGATTCAAGCCAGTCGCACTTCACCCAACTATCAGCACCATTAACATCCTAAAAGGCGCGATCCTTCTCCTGTACACGACTCGGGTCCCCATCTCAAATCTTCCCCAGCTTTAGCATGACATGACAACCCCAACCCCCGCCCCCCCCCCCTTTCCCGCAGCTTTGACACACACCAAAATTAACATCCCGACACCTTTCTTTGCAAATTTAGATTTGTTGGATGAATCAACTTCGAAGAATGAAACTACTGTTGCACGTTGACGTTGTGTTTGTAAACAAATTAATTCATCAACAAATTCCAATTCTGCACAGAAAGTATCGAGGTTGGTGATTTTAAGTATGTTTTCAAGTGGAGGAATGGCCTTATCCCGTCAGTGTAAAAGCCCCGCCAGATCTGTGATGGTGAGTCGAACCGTTTACACGGGAAGGACTGGGAATTTAACACCTGTACAGGAGTGCCCCCTCCCGTGTCCTGAAAGACGAACCCTCTCATCGGGAAGTCCGGCCATTACCCGAGACACGTGAGACGCGTCATTACAGAAAGCGGTAAGGGAGGTCATCGGAGCCGGCCAATCAAAAAGCGTGAAGCTGCAGTGGTACGGTTCTTTTTGTCAGATCGAAGGGACACACAATTATAGTGGCGAGGAGGAGGAGGAGGAAGGTGGAGTGGGAGGAGGAGGGGGGGGGGGGTCAGTAACAAGTGTATCATCTTCTGTAATCCTGCGAGAGTTTTGTCCTTGGTTTCTGTGTCATTTATGCAAAACGTTGTAAGCAAAGTATCTTGACTGTGGCACTAGAACACACGAATAAACCTGTGCTGGTCAATGTACAATCTGGCACCACATTGTGGGTGCCTATGAATAATTAATTTAGTTCTCATCATAATAGGAACAAGAGACTGCGAGAAAAACAAGAACAAGAAAAGAATGAAAATGTACTCAACAGAAACATGGACAATAAAAGAATGAAAATGTACTCAACAGAAACATGGACAATAAAAGAATGAAAATGTACTCAACAGAAACATGGACAATAAAAGACGAATAAGAACCGGTTTCGACACCAAGAAAAAATAATTTTAAACAAATATAAAAGGAGAGATAACAGAAAGAGAAAAAAGAAAATGAGTGAAGAAGAAGACCGACAGCACCTTACGTTAAACCACATCTTCTTCTCTTTTGAATAATAACAACGAACAAAGTGATTCCTAATTTAGGGGTATTGTTTGTGAAACTGAATGCACAGCAATGCACGGCTACTGTGCCTACTTTAGTTTTCAGGTTTAACTTTGTGAGGTTTCATTTTCCAGTAAGCAAACTTGCAAATTACGTGACAGACTTTTGGTCTCATTCTCACCTTGTAAGTCTTGGCGATTCACCAATTTCAGTTATGTTTTGAGAGAGCAGCATCTCAGTGTCAGTTTGTACCTCTTTCAACACTGGAACACTGCCAGCGCCAGGCAAGGTAGCACGCACGAGCAACGATGGAGGAGATTCTGTGAGAGCCGATTTTATGACCGTTGCAACCTCCCCATCCTCTGTAAAGCAGAGCCCTTGTGAATGGTGCATGTCATCGCCTCTCTCTGCTGTATGGTTTCGTCCTCCCCCCCCCCCTCCCATTCCTCACTTTCCTTATTCTTCTTAACGCAGACAGAAAAGTGTAAATAAACATGTTACTGCCTCTTAGCAGAGAATGGGTCCTACAAGACCAAAGCCTTTCTTTCTTTCTTTCTTTATTTGGTGTTTAGCGTCGTTTTCAGCCACGAAGGGTTATATCGCGACGGGGAAAGGGGGGAGATGGGATAGAGCCACTTGTCAATTGTTTCTTGTTCACAAAAGCACTAATCAAAAATTTGCTCCAGGGGCTTGCAACGTAGTACAATATATTACCTTACTGGGAGAATGTAAGTTTCCAGTACAAAGGACTTAACATTTCTTACATACTGCTTGACTAAAATCTTTACAAAAATTGACTATATGCTATACAAGAAACACTTAACAAGGGTAAAAGGAGAAACAGAATCCGTTAGTCGCCTCTTACGACATGCTGGGGAGCATCGGTTAAATTCTTTCTCGTCCCAACCAATATGGGACTCCCCCTAGCCCGCGGGAGGTACCAAAGCCTTTCGATTCCTTCGCAAAATCCAGATGGTTTCCGGAAGACCCACACCATCTTGACTGTGTAGTTATAACTACGTCGTCCTTCATGTGTTAGTTCACCAACCTACCTGTTTGACACGTACAACGATGAAAGATCGTGACGTCTTTGATGACTTCTAGGAGCTCAAGCAAAAAAACCCACACACATTCACAGACACAGCCACATTTTCGGTTAAAGGAATATTAAATGTCAAGAGAACAAAACGGCGGTCTGAAACAATGTCTTTCGCTTTGTAACTGACACAGGCTGTTGTAACGATTTATATATAAATTGAATGCACATACACACTTCACATTAATTTTCAAATCCGAAGACATGACAGTTCGTCCGAGTTAGGACTCTCCACGCCAACGCGCAGGAAGGGACGGAAGGAGAAAAAGGATATTAAAACACACACAAGAGTTGCGAGTCTCCCTAAACAACACAATAATCATTTGGCCATTTAGCCTTCTCGGCGAGATGGTATAGGAAGGTGTTGACGAATGGAAACTCGTCTGTTGGTGGCCGTGTGCATTGTAACTTGACAGAGACCAAAAGTAGCATGTTTTGGTTTAAACCAAAACGTTATTCAATTATTATCATGACAAAACAATACATGGTTTTTAGGATAACTAACTCAAGCATACGATGCTTATTTTAAGTAATCCTGGTATGTACATAACAAAGGTTAACATGTTTTGTGCGAGTTGTTATAGAAAATGTATCTGAATCCATTTTCCGTTAAAGTTCATAACTGCCCAGACTTGATTGGGAACGAAAAGATACAGATCTAACAGAAAAGAATGATAACTCCGCTAGATGAAGAAAAATTACATACTAATGGGTTGGCTTTAAATCAAATTTCATTATTGGGCGAACAAAGACAAGGTAAAGCCTCCGGTTTGAAAAGTGATATGCTTTATTAGAGCAAATGAACCTGCTGATTAATTACAAACATAAACGAGAACTTACCCAGTAAGTCGAAGTTTGTGTAGAATTCCATGAGTGTAGTTTATAGAAACGGAGGGATATATGAGATGCGCATGCCGGAAGTCGCCATACTTTAACGCTCAGATCAATTAAGGAACGACCCTTGATTGATCTAATACATTTTGTGTAACCAAAACAATTAAATGTTTTTTCCTGAAAAGTAATTGTCTCCCTTAGCAGATCTATACTGCTGACACTATTTTGCATTATCTGCAAACCAGTTAATTGGGAAGGGCATAATAGCTGTACGGGAGGGCATATATCCCTCCGTTTCTATAAACTACACTCATGGAATTCTACACAAACTTCGACTTACTGGGTAAGTTCTCGTTTATGTTTGTAATTCCATATCATGTAGCTTACCGAAACTACAGGATATACGAGATTTCAAAGTTGGTTTCACAAAATAGCATTGATTGTTCACACATACAATTGTTAACACATCATATGAGTTGTCGCCCTGCGTGAGTTAATGTTTATTTTCTTTAAACATGTTCTTCAAGAACTCACCGGCAACATAACAAATATGTCTGATTCAGACAAAATAATTTTTCAAACAAATGTGACAGAACATTTAGTTTTTCAAGATACCACTTGATTAAATCACTAGAATACTTGGAAACAATTCAACCAAATAAAAAGTTTTGAAAAACATCTTGTTTTCCTTCTCTCAATGACTTACTAGATCTAGTCACAACCAAACATGATTAATATTGGCAACTGGTATATCCATACCATTACCAAACATGATCTATGCATAGCATTTCACTTGCATTTCAAACCACAAACATCCAAAGGTTATCTACCATCGTTTGGATTTCAGCTTCACTGAGTTAACACAACCAATGAGTTCAGTTTTTCTTGTAAGCGAAATAATTCAAAAGAGAATTCTTTTCTCCTCGCCTAGTTTGCTGCTCATTTTCTACAGGTCGCTTATAAAATTTGAAGAAAGTTTTCGCATTTGACCATCCAGCCGACTTTAAAATGTTATCAATAGAAAAACCACTATTCAACATAGCAGATGCTGACGCTCCCCTGAAACTGTGTGACGTGAATTTACAAATATCAGCGTCAGCGAGGACATCTTTCAACCACCTTGAAACAGTGTCTTTACTTGCAGGCCCAAACGGCCGTACGTAACAAAGCAACAGTTGGTCATTGTTTTTCCTCAACTCTGTTGTACGCTTGATATATTCAAGTAAACAGTTTACAACACACAATTTTAGATCTGTGTATTTGTGTAATTCGAGGGCTTGTTGGTGATGTCCAGGTCTTGTATGCTTTAACTTGTCAACCACCTGAATAGTGCATCCTGTCTCATGAAACTGAAGACAGCTAAGCTTAACAAAATGAATGGTTTGGACCCTCTGCGCAGTTGTTATCAAAAGCAGAGCACAAAGTTTCTTTGTCAACTCTTTCAAAGACAATTTTGAATTGTGTTCTTTCCTTTTGAAATGTTCTAATAACACTGACACATCCCATGTTGCCTTGTATCTTGGTAAAGGTGTTCTCATTTCAAATACACCCTTCATGAACCTTGTCACCTTTGGGTGCGTACCTATCGACCTTTCTTGGTCATAATGCATGACAGTAGAAATTGCACTACGTGCAGTATTGATGGCACTGTAGCCAAGCCCCTCTTCAAAAAGTTCAGTGAGGAAAGTCAGTACCAATCCTACAGTTGGATGAAAGGGATTACTGTTTCTTGTAGAACAAAACAATTGCCAGCGCGCAAGATATGATGCATATTGTCTTTTCGTTGACTCTCTCCACGATGCACACACAATGTCACATGTTCTGCCATGAAATCCTTGTGCTTGGACGGCTTGCCTGATAATTGAACTGCGAGTAGTTGCAGTTTGTGATGAAGAGGATGGGCTGCCTCTGAGTGCGGCAGTTGCAGAGTTGTCTTTCCCTGAGGTAAGCGAACAGGCTGCTGTATCAGAAGATTCAGCATTTGGGGAAACCACACTGCTGTTGGCCAGTGGGGAATGATGAACATACCCTCGGCTTGGTCTGCTTCCAGTTTGCAGAGAGTTTTCTGGATCAAACTGAAAGGGGGAAATGCATAAACATTATCCCACACGCTCCAGTTTACAGTAAAAGCATCCACAGCAATGGAGTCTGGATCTGGGCCCCAAGAAATAAATGGTTTGATTTGGCAATTTAGCCTAGATGCAAACAAATCAATATGAGGCTGTGAAAACTTCAAAAACAGCTTTTCAAAGATTTTTGGGTTTAACATCCATTCTGTTCTGTCATTGAATTGTCTTGATTTTCTATCAGCCTCAATGTTCAGTTTTCCAGGAATATAGGTTATTGTCAACTCTATATCTCTGTTTCTGCACCAGATCCAAATCTGCTTTGCTATTTCATTACACTCTCTTGAGCGAGAACCACCCATATTCTTGACATAGGTTACAGCACACACATTGTCACACATGAGTTTTATATGTCTACCAGTGACGTCTTTTTCAAAGCACCGCAGTCCATATTTAATGGCTAACAGTTCAAGTGCATTTATGTGCATGTCTTTTTCTTGCTCATTCCACCTTCCCCCAGTTGATTTTGTATCACAAACTGCTCCCCATCCACCAGATGTAGAAGCGTCAGTTTTCATTTCCAGGGAAGGCGGTTTCACTTTGAGTGGGTAATAGCTTGTGGTCACATTGGCAATCCACCATTCAAGATCTCTCTTTGCTTTCTTTGTCATACTCATAATGGCATCAAAATTGCCAGCATTCACTTTCAAAGCTTTGGTCTTCAACCTCTCAAGCTGTCTATAGTGGAGTGGTCCCCATTTTACCCCTGGAAAAGCTGCCACAAGCTTTCCAATCACCTGTGCCAGTTCTCGTACAGAAAAAACTTTCTTCTGCATTAAACCAAGACAAGCTGATTTGATCTTGTTTATCTTATCCTCTGACAATGTAACAGTCATTTTCTTTGAGTCGAGGATGAAACCAAGATACTTCAGTTTTTGAGTTGGAACAAGGACTGATTTTCCATCATGAATTGTAAACCCCAGCTTCTGAAAAAGGTTGACAGTTGACAGAATGTTCTTTTTGCACTCTTCAATTGACTGGCCTTGCAGGTAACAATCATCAATAAAGGAGGCAGAGAGAAAACCTTGTGCTCTCAAAAAAGCATACACAGGCTTCAGAAGTTTAGTGAAGTATCTTGGACAGTTCGCCAATCCATTCGGAAAACATGTGTAAACATACAACTGACCTCTCCACTGAAACTTCAGAAATTTTTTGAAATCTGAATGAACTGGTACTGAGTAATAGGCGTGACGAAGATCAACAGATGCCATATAACATCCTTCTTTCATCATACTTGTAGCAGAAGACAAATTTTCCATTTTAAAATGTTCATACTCCACAGACTCGTTGAATTCTTTTAGATTCAATATCATTCTGTATGAACCGTCAGGTTTTTGGACCAAGAAAATAGGAGAGATAATCTCTCCTTCATGTTCTGACTTAACAATCACTTTCATGACAGAAAGTTTCCGTATTTCTTGATCAACTTTATTCCACAAGTTTCCCTGTACCTGATTTTTAGGTATCACAGAACTAGGTAATGTGGCCGAGTTAGAAATAGGAATTTTTACTCCTTGTATCATTTGAATAATAAAGGGGTCAGAGGTCAGTTGTTGCCATTCTTTCACAAAATATTTCAGTCTGCCTGCTTCGAAACACGGTGCACAATTATTGTGTTTTTCACCCACCTCTGGTGTTATGCTTGGAAAGCCTGTGTTGTGGTCCTCTGTGGCCACCTGGTCCGGTATCTCTGACCTCGGCCACGTCCCGCTCTCGGTGTCCATTGGCGCTGGCCCTGCGTCCCACGACGCCTGTCCACCCATCCCCCGTTTTTTGGGGAATCAAACTTGGGGAAAAACTTTCTACCTTTCGTAGACAGTGCAAAATTAGCTCCCAGTTTAGCAGTCGAGTCGATTGCCGTGAGGACAGATTTGAGATCATCACCAAACAGGTGTTCTGTAATGGGAATGTCGTCTGACGTCAATTTGCGATACTTTTTGTTTACAGTCGGCGAGTTCAAAATCTTTGATCTGCGTTCCATTGACATTTCATGGACAGTTTTGAGGTTTAGACTTACTGCATCTGAGATATCTCTCACGAGATCTTTCATGTGTTGCATTTCGCTTTTTACACACTTATCTGCTGTGTTAGCCAGTGCATAAGTTGCTTTCAGCAGACACTTTTGCGTACGCTGAAGTTTTAGATCTGCAGATTTTGTGCTGTGATCTAACACGCTCCAGATTTCTGGATTGACCCTAGGAACTATGAGAGTCTCACAATTTTGTGGTCTTTTGTGTTTATCAAACTTCGTGTTCATTCTTTCATCGTCCATTTTTCCTTTTCCCATTGTTCCAAGCACTTTCGCTAGTTTTTCTAAGATGGGAGGCCCAACATCAGTGTCAGGTTCAAACTCTTGTTCAATATCGTCAAGCACGGTTGTGTCAACCTGCTTCGTTGTGTGAGACTGAGAGGAGAT